>NC_142049.1:37590634-37892841 GCF_982192425.1 Myodes glareolus
CTAATTTTAATCTATTAATATATAGACTACCTTTCATTCTTCTCTTATGTAGTCAACTCTATTAAAGCTTCTAAATAGGAGCAGATGGATTTTTGTCCTGTGATGACATAGGTATGTAGAAACTGCCAAAGTAGGTTCTTTCCATCACACTGTGAGTTGTAAGCATATTTTTGAAATGTTCTATGAAGCTCCACTGTGGCACGGAATGCATGTGGTTTCCTGAGTCACAAACCATCTAACATCCTACTGTCACTTGAGCAATAAAACTCTGATATTTCTTCTTAATAAGAAAAGTTAAGTTTTCACAATAATCTCCAAATATACCATTATGCATCTTCAGTCCTTTCAATTATATATATATATAGGTTTATAAAGGTGTATATGTGAGTTTGTTTATGCATACAAATATGAACATACATATGCATGTTTGTGTACAGTTCTTGAATCATAGTTTCGAATTTCATCTGTGATTATTGTATATTATTTCACCCTTCTTTCAGTGTCCTCCAATATAATTTATGAACTACAAAATGTCTGAATAAATACAATTGCTTATTAAAATTAGTTTATTTTTTGCAAATAGAAATGTATACATAACCAACACACTCTATACACATTGTGGCAAACATGTATACATTTTTAGCATTAAATTTGTGTACTTGGAAGACTATCAGTGTTATTGTACCTTAAAATCAGAACATTTCTATTTTGAATCCAGTATTTGTCCTTGGCTTTTCTTCTCAATGTGGGAATTTGGGAAAGTTTTCCATTTGTGTTAAAATTACAATTTGTGATGTTATTGTGCTAAGCTCTTGGGTTGTTTCTTTACTTTACTTTAGTTTTTTTGTTGTTGTTGCATTCAAGATATCTAAAATTTGCTTTTTTATACCTTGTCCTCATTAGAAGACACTGTCTTGCTGCAGATATCCTCTTTCTTCTGACATGAAATTGTGTCTGACCTTTCCTTGTAATAATTACTAAATGTAAGAAAAATGATGATTTGAGTAGTTTGATTAGGTAGCAATGGAGGAAACGTTGTCAGATTTTGTTATTTGAACAGATTAATAATTTTGTAGTATTGTTGCAATATGATGAGATTTTTTCTGCTAATTAGAGCTAATGTATCCTGTGGGTATAACAATAAATATTTATAGCAGAGTGAGAAACCATATTTCTTAAAAAATTTGCAGCTGAAAATCTGTTTCTTGGTTCACTATCTCCCTGGCCACATTGAGTAGGCTAGCTTTTTCAATTGGGCACAGACTGCCTTCCTGTCCATGATATATGTCTGCATTACTGGAAAAAGTTAGAGTGAAAATTTGGACATATCTTTTGGTGTCAAACCAATTATACCCTAGGTAAGGTTAAATATTGATAAAATATAACTTTTGTAGGAGCTAGTAAAAATAAAATATGAGTTAATATTTTATATTCTTGTTAGTTGAAATTTTGACCTTAAAAATGTATGATAATTAGAATGAAGTAATAAATATATTAATGCGTTAAGGAACTGTATTTAAGATATTAATACTATAATAAATTGCTAAAAGGACAGTATATAACAATGATATAACAAAATTTTATCGAATTCTGAGGCTTTCTATACTGGGGTCGCTTCAATGAGGTTCTTGGTTGTTGTTTGTGTGGATTATAAAAGAATGGGAAGACACAGGCATGTGTATATTTTATTCACTGTATAACTAATCTAGAGTTACTTTCTTACTGTCTGGATCTGTCTTTATTAAAGTTCCATATGGTTTTATGATCACGGGAGACAAATCTTAAACTGCCTTGCTAGTTGCAGAGTAACACTACACAGATTAACCAAGGCATTAATGGCTGGATCCTTCTTTCCTGGTTCCCTGAGAGTCTAGCTTTGTGCCAGTTGTATCAGGGGTCCCTGATTACCTCTGCAGCTCAGGGAAGTTGTTGTGTTCATGCTGACTGCTACTAGACTGTTTCCCCTTGTTCATTAACCTCATTTACGTTTTCTATTATGTTCCTCGTAAAGGAGCCATATGTGTGTTAGTGAGCAGCACTCAGCCTAGAAGCTCGCTCCTATAGGAGCCATTTCTCCGTTCTCTCCTAGGAATGAGTTTAGTGAAGGAAAGTGGTTATCAATTTTGGGTGATTTCTCTCTTTCTTAATTCTTTTTCATGTCTTATGTTGAATGTCTGGCTACTAGTAAGAATACCATTTGTAGGTTGAATATTTTATGACAATAGATGGTTTGCAAATAATGACAGTGAGACTGTTAATAATTATAAATGCTCTTTGAATGGATTAAGCTTGTTATTTGTTCCACCCTAGATTGTAAATCTTTCTTTACTTATCCAGGCTATGCCACATGAATTTTTAACTCTTCTCAGTATAAGAAATTCATATCCTTCTCTGTGTATCACCTCCCAATACTTAGACTCCTCCCCTTTTTCCACAGCAGACTCTTAGTCTGATTCTCCCAACTAATTTTTCATGCCTAGGTATGAGCCAGCCAACTTATTTATTAAACCAGTCCATGCAATATATATTCATACTTCATTAAGGAATTTTGTTCACCGTGGTCTTAACTTTTTCATGCAAACACCCTTTTTAATTATATTTTATTTATAAAATAATTTTATTACATTCAATTTATGAAATAGTATTAAAATATAAATTTCCATTCTTGCATTTACTTAAGTTTTATAATGATAATATATTTATGAAAACATTTGGGAAATATTGTTTTATGTGTATATTTAGTTTAAAATATCTATAATTATTTCTTAAATATTTCATTTATAAAGCAGTGGATGCTAAATTTTACAGCACAGTTTTAGTCTTGATCTAGAGTCATCACTCTTCTGGTAGCATCTATAAGGGACCTGAGGAAAATAGGGTCACTACTCCCCTTAAGAATCACACTGCATAGCTCAAGATTTCCTGTAGACAACTTTTTTTAAAAAAAAAATGGCATAGTAACTGAATATCTACTGATCATTTCTGAAAATCATTCAAAGTTTGCAAACTTTCTTTCCTATTTTCCAATTTCTGAGGCTTAATTTCCCTATGATTCAACATATGTCCCAAAAAAGGGAAAGGCGACTGTGGGGAATTAACTAACCCTGCTGAAGCTGTCTAAATGTTGTAAGCAAATGTCTTCATATTTTATAGAGAAGCAAGATATCATCAATAGTGGATAATGTAAAAATATGACAATTGATTTTGATTATTTTTTGTAACATTAGACACACAAATCAGGCATAATATAGCACTGTTTGTTATACTCTGAGGCAACATTTACGAGTGACATCTCCTAATTAGCTCTTTAAGTTAACTGATGGCACACTAAATGAAAATCTTTGAAAATCTTTTGGAGCCAAAGGGATGCTAAAACACAGTCTATTAAACCTAAAACTATTTTTATAGGTATCTTTTGAGAAGGTAATCCAGCTTGTGAAACTCCATCTAGGTGCATGGTCTCATAAACTATTCATATTTCCTGTATCAGTCCCCATTTTCCAGATTTCCTTGTTGTGAGAGAACATATTTACCTGTTTTCCCCTGAAAAGCAGCAGCCATAACTAGACTTTGGGTGTATATGGATAAAATTCTTCAACAGTTTCAAATGGGATCACACATGTCACCTTTCTTTCTAAAAAAATATCAAATCAGCCTGAAATATTCTGTTGGCATTCTCATAAGCTAGCTGTTTAAAATTCAAAATTCTAGCATCTGCATCCGCAATTAATCTGTTTGATGGCTGCATCAACGTTGGGACATTTTCTTGAATAAACTTAAAGGTCCCTTCATTATTTAAGATAAGTCCTCTATTTGCTCTCCTGAAGTTGAAGTTTATTACAGACCCTCTTATTAGAAGTATTCATTTTGGCATAGGCTTCTACTTCAATATTTAAATGCTGATCAGTTATTCTATAAAGACCTTGACTGGCAAGCATATCGTCAGAAATAAGAACTACATGGGCCAGATTACTCACAGCTGTGACCTGACTTTGTTCTGAAATTGAGTTTTCCACATCAGATAGTCTTTTCCTGTCAGGCAAGCTTTCACCATCTATTTCCAATCCCCAGGATATGGATAAAAAAATCCATATACTCTAGCAGCTTGTGCAAAAGGAGAAATCTTCTCACACTGAGCTCAGGTTGCTTTTAATACTTTGCCTTTTTTGAATGTTTTCAGGCTTTGTTGTCTGAATAGATTCCATGATTATATCTTTGCTCTATTGCTAGAAACATTTGAAATACCTGAACATCTTCTCATTGGCTCACTGTTTCTCTGAAAACTAGCTTGTACAAGAAATGTACAAGAAATCTGGAGTGTTTGCCTAGCTCCAGGAGGTCTCTGAACCATGGGTAGATCTGAAGCAGCCACTATGGTAGAAGAGAACTGCTTTTATGACAGGAGATTTTCAGATTCTCAAACTTCTAAATCTCTGAGGCCTTTTAGCTCCTGTTCTAGCTTTCCACCATTTTTGACTCTCAGCATTCCTAATCAGAAGAGAGTAACTTGAAAGATACTCAGTATGTTATTTTGTGGCTTCTTCCTCATCTAACTAGGCTCAGACTGATTGTATCACAATCCCATAATTCCTTCTTAATCTGTCAGCTTCTATGTCTGCTGAGAATCTTGTCTCACTTCTAACTATTTCAGGGGAACTACCTTCTGCTTTTCAGGGCAGAAAATTTAACTATCCCTTATAAGCACCCCATAATGAAGAGCATCCATCATCCTCTTTAAGTAATTGGTGCTGCCAGAAGCAGACATGTGTCACTATCAGGAAAATTGTAAGTTCTTAAAACCTTATAAATACCTTTTATTTATATTTATTTACATTCTGTAGGTCTTTGAAGTGCTGAAATTTTTTTTTATCTAACTGAACTATATTTCTGCATATCTAGAAAACCTAAATAATGTGACTAACAGTTTAATTAGTATGGATGACTATCTTTTAAACTATATTACTTAATTATACATTACATTTAAATAAGCTGTAAAAACACAAAACCTTAAAAAAGCAGAAATATTTATATACATTATAACAAAATCAAACTTAGATTTTTATCAGCAGACTAAGATCCACACCAGTGCAAAATATTAATCTCTATATGATATCCCACTTTAAATAAAACAAATATAAATAATTATTTGGAAATTTGCACATAGTTTTCCCCAAACTGCTTCCTGATGTTTGTTGGAAAACTTTTTTATAGGGTTCATAGAGACATTTTGGGAGTTATTGCTCCATCAAAGAACATTAGCCTGGAAATAATCCAGAGGTGGAAAGAAAAGCAGTATGTCTTTTCAAAAGTAGCATATCCTCCATGTGGTGGTTGTGCACACCTTTAATCCCAGCACTTGAGGGTCAGAATCAGGTTGATCTCTGTGAGTTTGATTCCATCCTGGCCTAAAAGTGCTAGTTTCATGAAAGACTGCAAAGTTATATAAAAACCCTGTCTTGAAATGCCCTCCCCCCGAAAAAACATATCCTTAGACTCAAATTTTGATGCCTTTAAAATATATATTTTCGTATATCTTGGAATCCCCCAAATAAAATGTCTCTCTTCAATCAAAAAATTCAAAGAATCACAGTAATCACCATAATTCATGCTCTTTGTGTATATTCTTTCTTTACATTATGTACATCCTATGGTATTACTTTATCATTTATTTTATCTTTACTACTTTAATCTATAGCTCTCTGTACTGTTTTATGTTATTTTTACTGTCACTTTAAAGACTTTGTTCAATATTTACAAAACTGATCCATTATATACCTCTGTATAACCACTTTATTATTAAGCCTATGCACATTTTTAAACAACTATGACCTGTTCAGAGGTTTATTTTTTAATGAATATACCTTTATTGCATCTGTGTAATCATTTTCTTTAGTGTTTATCAGTTCAGAAAAGATTAGCACTGCTTCTTTTCCTGTTGAATCCACTCAGTCCAATATGCCAGAGGAATGTTCACCACCTCTGCAATCAATGATAACTGTCCTAGCTCTAGCGATGTTGGGGTTCTATGTTAACATTAAGCAATTTGTAGCATGCAGTTCAAAAACCCCAATTAAATAATCTGTAGCTGGACTTACAGATGATCTGGAGCTGGTTGTGCTTCCAGTCTGAATCAGGAAGCTGTCCCTACTCACTTGCCAACATTAAAAGCCTTTCTGAAAATAATGTGACTACCAAGAAGCTGGAATTTAATCCCTTTTCATGGGCCTAGAAGAGCTTTTTAAAGCATTCTTAGGCTTTATGTTGATGAACATTGCCCAAATTGGACACTGTGATGAAAGCAGAGACTTTACTTTTTGTTTCCCATGCACCCAGACCTGAATAATCACACCAAATCTATAATAATTACAATACTGTTTGACGCAGGTGTATTTCTATCAAGCCCCAACATCTTAACCCACTTCAGTTATAGCCACAACACTGTGGATTAATGCCATTTTTCTGCTTCTGTAGTTACATGGTGTATCCTTGACTCTTCCTACACTCTCTCTATATCTCTGTTCAGATTTCCTGCCTGGTTATATTCATCCCTGCCATAGACCAAAGCAGGTCTTCTATTAACAAATGGTAATAAAACATACTCACTGCATGCAGAGTAGAATCCAACATCAGGAGATGAGTCAGCAACTCTGAAGGAAATCACAAAGTTTACTGCAGTATTTGTTTCCATTGATAGAATTGAGAATACTCTTTTTTTCATATTCCAAGGAAAACTTGAATGCCCACACTTCATCAATCAGATACAATTATAAACACTTGGTGGCTAATAGCTCATGCTTATTACTAGCTAACTTGTACATTTTAAATTAATCACAAATCTTATGTGTGTTCTCTTGTGGATTGGTTCCTTTTCTCAGGTTAGTATCTATGTTTATTCCTTATATATTTTAATTGTTCTGCAGTGATTTCATCCTGAATGCTCATGTCTAGAAACTGAAGAACAACTACATTAACATGGAAGTTGAACCTTCCCAGTTGATGCTTAATATCTTACCACAGGCTGGGCTGTGATCTACAACTGCCTAAAAATATGGGATTGATTAACTGACCCTTTTCTTAGTCAGGCTGACCCTCCAATTCTGTGACATGAAATAAGCACAAAAAACACAAATTTTTACAAAGAGTAAAACCACTGTGACTTTGTTTCCAATGAGATAAAGAAAACCTAGCAAAGAGAAATATTACAGTACTCATTTTTTGTCTACATTTTGCCATTACTCATAAATAAAATCAGATTTAACCAACACTAAGTTATATGTAAAGGTTCTCTTTTTCTGAGTGTATAGTTAACATGGTACCTTAAGTAAACACACCACTTCCACAGGTAATTACATTAGGTATTTCTTTTATTTCCTATGAGCATACCATAGTTTCATTTTTTAATTTTATTTTTATTTTGTCCACACTATATCTAGGCTGAGCTAGGTAGCCATTTAGAGAATGGCCCCCTAAAGACAGAGCAAGCAGGATGGATAAATCATGGTCCCACTGACATTAGCCCCACAGTCTTTCCCAGCCATAAAAGTCTCCCCCACATTCAGAGTTCTTAGTTTGGTACTATGCTGGTTCCCTCACTGTCAGGCCAGAGGTGTTAGGCTATCATTAGCTCAGATAAGCTGTTTCAGCGGTATTCTGATCATGGCCTTGATCTCTTTGCATGTATTCTCACTCCTTGCATTCTTCAACTGGACTTTGGGAGCTCAGTCCTGTATTTAACTGTGGATCCCTACATCTGCTTCCATCAGTTGCTAGATGTAGGTTCTGTGATAACATTTAAAATAGTCTTAAAACTGACTACATGTCAAGGGCTGTACATGCACCCTCTCTGCTATTGCTTAGGGTCTTACCTGGGGTCATTCTTGTGAATTCCTGGGACTTTCTCAAATAAAAGGTTTTTACTAGTACCCTAATGGCTCCCTCAATCAAGATATCTATTTTCTTTCTCTCTGTCTTTGTCTATCTCCATCTCAGAAATTCCATTCTTTCAAATTCTCCTCACCTCTTTTTTTCTCTCCACCTTCTTCTGCCTTCCCTCCTCCTGTACCCATAATTTCTCAGTTTCTCAGGAGATCTTGTCTTTGTCCTTTGCCCGGGGGAATCAATGATTCGGTCTCTTAATGTTCCTCTAGTTACTTAGCTTGTCTGTGGTCATGAACTATAGGTTCCCTATTATTTTCTTCATAGTTGGTGTTCACTTATGATTGGGTATATACTAACATCATCATTCTCATCTGGGTTACCACAATCAGGATGGAGTTTTCTAGTTTCATCCATTTGCCTGCAAATTACAAGATGTCATTGTTTTATACAGCTGAGAAGTACTCCATTGTGTAAATGTATCCACATATTTTTATCCATTTTTGGTCAATGGGCATGGATTTTTCCCCATGCTGCTCTTATTACATTATATGAATGAGAATGACTGAGGAAGAACCCAGTCTTTTGTCTACTTCTTGACATTATTATCTACTATGCATAAAAGATAATTTAACATTGGTGTTTACAGAGAACCATATAATATTTGGTGAGTAAGTAGAATACAAGAATATTTAGAGTGTTTAAAAATGTAGTCTATGAGTTACAGTCATTATATTATTATTATTATTATTATTTAGATTGAAATCTGAGACAGTCAGTTATCAATCTCAGTCAGCAATGTGTCCATTAGGAAGTTTGTAAACCTAAAAGACATTTTTAGAATACTTGTTTTCTAAAGCAGGCATGCTGGTATTGTACAATTCCAGGACAATAGAGAAGTGTGGTAACAAGAAGTTTTCTGAGTATTCATGGCCAACTAGGCTAGAATGGTACATTTCATTAGAAGAAGAAAATGTAACACAAATCTGCTATTTTAATAATTATCTGTATTAACCAGTATTTGATTAATACGTAAGCATATTTGCACTAATACATTTTCAAAACTGGAAATAAATGCACAATACTTGAATATATCCAGTGCTCAAAAATCACAGTATGCCTAGTGTCAGAATAAATGAAGCCAAACCCTTTTTAGACTGGCTATTTGCTGTACTGAACTAATTGAGAAGGAAAGCTGCAATTATTTTCGTGATAGATTGCCGTGAAGTTCAGTCATGCACCATTAGATAGCTTCAAATTGACAGACATACAACTTCCTTAAATGAATTCTATTTTTATTAAAGATAGAAAAATACTTCAGATTTAATAGTGATTATGAAATTTGAAGAGAAATTCTAGAATATGGAATCGAGTTGATTATTGAAATAACTACTTAAAATTATTATTTAGAAGATACTTTTATTTATTGATTTTATGTAAGAAACAATACTATGAAGGCTACTTTTTGCAAAGGTAAATGTGCAAACACATATAAAGTCTTAAAACAGGCAAACACAAATGTTTACAATAGAAATATATTTACATTTTTTTCTGAAATTGATAAATTGAATTCATTTCTTGATCATTAAGACTCTATGAGCTACTATGTTAAGTGGGGTCTATTTGGAAGAAGATTGCATGTCTAAATTTCTTTCTACAATCTACCTGTTTCCTTGCACAACACTCTAATAAACAATATATTATGTATTATAATTCAACTATATTGAAATGGTAATTATATATTATATTTTTATATAACACATATCATTGTATTATATGTAACATATTTAATTATAATTCGACTGCATAAAAACCACACATAAAAGCAGACAAAACCGGATCACAAAGAATCAGAATCCAGATACACTTGGCTTCACAGAATCACAATTAGAAATCTCCAGACAGGAATGGAGGCTTCCATGTATATAGGTAGATTAGAGACAAAAGCATCTGCAATCTCTCTCAGACAGCCTGTCATACATTGTCAGTTTTGTCGGCTGTTAATTAGAAGCAAAAATCCAGGGTAATTTACATTATATCCTGTGTTCCACTGTCATTTGCTCTGCTTCTTTTCACAGCACACAGGGAGGAGGGAGTCACAAGTGACTCATCAGCTCTGGATGAGATCACCATGTATAATGCAGTCCTGTGCTTTCAGGTCCTCGGTTTGAGATCTCTCTTCTTATTGGTTCCTAGATGGCATAAAAAGGTCTGCACTGAGGGATTTTGCCAGTGGGGCTTTGACTAAAGTCCTGCTAAAGCTGGACTTTAGTCAAAGCCTCCCTGTAAACAACCTCAGATAAAAAAAAAAATGTGTCCCAGAGACCTGCAGGAGACAGAAGCAATAGGAAAAGCAAGGAATCTACGAGATTACCCACGCTCTTCCTAAGGGTCACCTGTTCCTGTTTGCGGTGTACGAAATGTGCTCAAGTCTCTGAAGCCACTGTTTCATCGGTAAATTCTGTGATTCGTAGGTTAGTCTTGTATGCTGCATTTTCTGAAATGAAGTTTTTCTTAGCAAGTCTATACCTGACAACAATGGGGACTTACTGACATTTTGCGCCACTAGGAACGCCACTAAATTAATTGCTATGTCGTCAAATAGCCCCTGGCACCCGGGAATCTGAAAATTTCAAGCGTCGGTTTCCTCAATCAGTGTGTTTAGCGACTCTGACATGGCATTTCTGAAACTGATACCAGTAAGCTGCAATCAGTAGCACAGTATCATAATCAGCAATCAGCAATCAGTAGGGGGAAATGGAAAATTTCAGGTAGATAGCAGGATAGAGCCCTAAGAAGTGGGATATGTGATCACCTCCTAGTTACCTCACAATGATATTCCCTTTGATAATTGAATTCTGCTCCTAGGTAAACTACATTTTTTCCTGTCATCCACTTTCATTTTCATTTTTTCTGCCGGAGCAAATATTGAGATGGGAGGGAGAAATGAGTCAGCAGCTCTGATGCAGATCTCCAAGGTAACCACAGGCTTTGCTCCTATTGGTGGAATTGAGATCATTCTCCTCATTTGTTCCTATTTCAGGAAAAAGTTGAATGCACACACTGCTTCATTCAGAGGCAAGGAGAGCTTATTCCATTTTCAGCATAGCTGATCTTTACTATTCAGGCTCTGGCTATATGTCAGCTCTCTGCTGCTCATGTTTATAATCAAAACCTAATTGTACATTGGCCCAAACAAGGCAGTCTGCTCTTGACATCTATGTGAGAAAAAGCCCAGGGAAATTAGCAAATTCAGGTACTGGTTTATTCCCAGTATTACAGTTCTGAGTCACCTGTTGCTGTCTCCTGTGAAGCACGTCGATCCCTGCTTCTGAAACCTCTGCATCTCTTTAAACTTGTGGCACCACTGTCTCAGTCTTAAAACACTGCAGTATCTGCAAAGAATTAATTCACTTCAGGTTTTAGCATCTGACAGAGTCAAGGGGAGTCATTCCCTTTCCTCTTTTAACTGAGTCCCATTGCGGGAATGGGTATGACATTGTAGTTTTTATTTCATGAAAACTGAGAGTGATTGAAATTATTGTTCAGTAGCATCTGAAAGCACTAGCCTACCTGTCACCAAAAACTCTCATGGTAAAATAAGGTATAGAAGAGGAAACATACTCCTTATCCTATTGCCTTTTAGGTTCTTGCAGGCTCAATTTTGATGCCTTGCTTGGCATGGTATTTGTGTTTTTGCATTTAAAACTCTTGTACATGATTCATTCTCAAAAATATGCCCATTCCTAATAAGGAAATCAGACAGCATGAACCTTTTTGTAAATCAACTATTTATTGATAATGGCAGTGATGTGTTAAATAGTACCCTTGAAAATAATTAACAGACCAGATTTCTTTCTTATTTTGTGTTTTTTTTGTATGCTTTGAACAAGTGCATATCCTATCTTGTATCTTCTATTTCAGATTCTGAAGTCCTCTCTCTGCTAGTAATGGCGAGAGTGGAAATCATTGGTACTTTGGAATCTACAGCCTCCATTTGAATCTGTTGCATTATTTCTGCCATCTTTCCAATATAAACATATGAGCCTTTAAGTAGTATTTCAAGGGATGAAACATCAGAACATAGTACCACAGAGCCTTTTATTTTCTATAGAAAGACATTCCCTGCACAACATTTTGTTGTATTATAGCTAGTGCAAAAGGAACATCTCTGAAGTGGGTCAAGTGATTCTCAGATATGAGTATACCAATATTTTATTAGGACACTTTTTTCTCTTTGATTCTGGAAGAATAAAAGAAATTATTTTTGTATAAGTTTGTCATCATTGTATCCTTAGATTCCGAGTCACTAAGGCAGTGTGTGTTATGTGTTCCATCAAATATTCTTAATAACAGTATCTCTTTGATTTCTCCCCTGATTTTTTTGGCAACTGTGACAAAAGTATATCTGAAGACTTCTCAGTTTTCTCTCTTTTTAGGCATGTAGCCAATATGATCAAAAAATTTTGGTCATGCTAATTTGAGGATTAACCTGCACTTATAAAACAACTAGTCAATCCCATTTAAATTTAAAATAATAGCTTATGGATTCCCATTCTTTGATGATGAAATTATGTAAGAACTTCGAAAACAGCTTCTTTCTACTCTATTGACAGATGTAAGCATATATTTTAAATGGTCTGCTAAGCTTCAGTTTTGCACTTTTAGCCATGACTTTGGCTAATAAACAAATGAAATAACACACAACTTGGACCTGAGTGAGAAAAAGTTGATATTCCTTCATATTATAAGGAATTCAGTTTTACAGTATCTCTCTAATACACTATGAAGTGACTGAATTACTTTCAAATATTTATATAAGTTTATGTATGTGTACATGTATGATAT
The DNA here is from genome assembly GCF_982192425.1 of Myodes glareolus. Lineage (NCBI taxonomy): Eukaryota > Metazoa > Chordata > Mammalia > Rodentia > Cricetidae > Myodes > Myodes glareolus. The sequence continues at coordinate 37,603,358 of NC_142049.1, forward strand.
TGACTATGCATAGTTATATTTATACATACATATGTGTGTATGTGTACACATTCTTATCATTGTTTAGAATTTCATACGTGAATACTATACTTATGTTATTTCATGCTCATTTCTGCTTCCTCCTTTAAAACAATATATATACAAATTGTCAAAATATATTGTACTACATAATAAAATTGTTATACATTAATATTCCAAACTAAATATGCACTCTTGTGATTTTATATAACCAATTTAGCATTGACCTTTTCTAACTCAAAGGCCTATCAATATTACTACACCGTAACATGATCCTTTCTTTCCTAGCCTCCAAAATTTATCAGTGGCTTTTCTGCTAATTGTGTTCATTTTAGAGAGCTTTCCATCTCTTTTTGAACTTTCAATATAGGATGTCATTATGCTAAGAATTTTTGGTTGTTTCTTTGCTTTCATTTAATTTTAATTATCTTTCAAGATTTCTAAAATTTGCACTTTAACACCTTAACCTTATTTTTTTTTTCCTGGAAGTTAGAGCCAATGTTTTGTGTTTGTCCTATCAGGATAAATGATGTGGGAGTTTCCTTTGTGTTCTGTGATTATCATTAATGAATAAAGAAACTGCCTTGGCCTGTTGATAGGGGAGAACTTAAATGCCATTTAGAATCTTGTCTTGTCATTGAGGAACAGACACGTGGACAAACACAGACAAATGGAGATGGCTTAAATTAAGACAGAAGAATTGGCCAAAAAGAAGTTAGAGCTAATGGGTCAAGCAGTGATTTAATTAATATAGTTTCTGTGTGATTGCTTTGGTTCTAGGCAGTCGGGACGAACAAGTGGCTGCCCCCAACAACAGATAAACACTTGGAGGACACAGTTAGAAATTATATTCCTCCGGAGAAGCTGCAGATGAAGATTCTGTTTCTGTTAACACTAATAGTTGGGTTATATGGGAGACTCCTAAATGTTGCTGGAACTTCAAGCACTATTTTGAAGGGGTATGGAGAGAGTGAACAGCCTTGTCATGTTCCTGATTTTATTGGAATGGCTTTGAATTTCTCTCCATTTAATTTGATGTTAGCTGTCTGCTTGCTGTATATAACTTTTATAATATTTAGGTATGAACCTTGTATCCCTATTCTCTCCAAGACCTTTATCATAAAGGGGTGTTGAATTTTGTTAAATGCTTTTTCAGCATCTAATGAAATGATCATATGGTTTTATTCTTTCAGTTATTATAGGATGGATTACATTGATAGATTTGTGTATGTTGAACCAGCTCTGCATCTGTAGGATGAAGCCTACTTGACCATAATGTATAATTTCTTTGGTGTGTTCTTGGATTCGGTTTGCCAGTATTTTATTGAGAATTTTTGCATCGATGTTCATGAGTGAGATTGGCCTGTAATTCTTGGTAGATAGCTATTTTCTTATATGGAATTTTACTATGTTAAAGGTAACTATGTTTTATTTAGACAGAAAAGGGAATGTGATTTAGGAGGTGATGTATGCTGTGAATATCTTCTATTGCAATTTGTTAATAAGGAAGCTGATCTCAACCAATGTCTTAACAGAGTAAAGACAGGCTAAAAGAGATATATAGAGAGAGTAGTTGGAGTCAGGTAGAAGCCATGAAGCTGCCGCCAGAGACAGATGCCTTTGCTGGAGCCTGCCAAAATTTGCTAGTAGGCCATGAAATTGCACAGATTAGTGGAGATCGCTTAGTTTAGAATATAAGAGCTAGCTCGCAATATTCTTAAGCTATTGGCCAAACATTACCTCAAATAATATAGTATCTTCGTGGTTATTTCAACTTAGGGAAGTTGAGTTACAAACTAGCAGCTTCTACCAACAGATCTTCTAAGAATACACTGTCAGTAAAGAAGATTTATTCTTCTTTGGGGTACTAAATTGAATCTCCTCATTGCATGCAATATTTTATGAGTCCAAGAATATTGGTAAGTAGTTAGTATTAATCAGGTATAATTAGAAGAAACACTGCAAATTTTTGGCTCTTTGAGCAAATGTGGAATTGAGCAAAATTGCTGTAAAGTGATGTTTTTATGACAGATATAGCTAATGTTTAAGACTCTAGAGAATATTTACCAACATGCTTACCATGAGCGTTACATATACTGTTGCTTTCTCAGGAAGCCTTCATTTGTCAAAATATTTTATATATACTTTGGTTATAATTCAAATCTTGTATATTCCATACAAAGTTATTTTTGTGTTTCCCCATTTTTTCTAAGTTTTGTAGCTATTTAATTATTTTAAAATCAAGGACTTCAAAACAAAGACACAAATCTTTTGCTCTTGGATTGAGAGGATCAACATAGTTAAAATGGCAATTCTACTGAAAGCAATTTATAGATTCAATGCAATCCCCATCAAAATCCCATCAAACTTCTTCACAGACCTTGAGAGAATAATAATCAACGTTTTATGGAAAAAAAAAACCCACGATAGCCAAAACAATCTTATATGATAAAGGACCTTCTGGAGGTATAATCATCCCTGACTTCAAACTCTATTACAGAGCTACAGTATTGAAAACAGCTTGATATTGGCATAACAACAGAGAAGACGACCTATGGAATTGAATAGAGGACCTAGATATTAACCCACAAACATATGAACACTTGATTTTCGACAAGGGAGATAAAGGTATACAATGGAAGAAGGGAAGCATCTTTAACAAATGGTGCTGGCATAACTGGATGTCAACTTGTAGAAGAATGAAAGTAGATCCATATCTATCACCATGCACAAAAATCAAGTCCAAATGGATTAAAGTCCTCAACATTAATCTGGACACTTTGAACCAGATAGAAGAAAAAGTGGGAAGTAGTCTACAAGACATAGGCACAGGAGACCACTTCCTAGGTAGAACCCCAGTAGCACAGACAATAAGAGAATCAATGAATAATTGGGACCTCCTGAAACTGAGAAGCTTCTGTAAAGCAAAGGACACTGTCAGTAAGACAAAAAGGCTACCTTCCGACTGGTAGAAGATCTTCACCAACCCTTCATCAGACAAAGGTCTGATCTCCAAAATATACAAAGAACTCAAGAAACAAGACACTAAAACTCCAATTAACCCAATTAAAAAATGGGGTACTGATCTGAACAGAGAATTCTCAACAGAAGAACTTCGAATGGCCAAAAGACACTTAAGGTCATGCTCAACATCCTTAGGGATCAGGGAAATGCAAATCAAATCAACTATGAGATATTGTTTTTCCACCTGTCAGAATAGCTAAACTCAAAAACACCAATGATAGTCTCTATGCTGGAGAGGATGTGGAGTGAGGGGAACACTCATCCATTGTTGGTGGGAATGCAAACTTGTGCAGCCTCTGTGGAAATCAGTGTGACGGTTTCTCAGAAAACTGGGAGTCAACCTCCCTCAGGACCCAGCAATTCCATTCGTGGGAATATACCCAAGAGATGCTGTATCATACTACAAAAGTGTTTGTTCAACTATGTTCATAGCTGCATTATTTGTAATAGCCAGAACCTGGAAACAACCTAGGTGCCTCTCAATAGAAAAATGGTTTAAAAAGTTGTGGAACATATACACATTAGAGTTTTACTCAGCGGTAAAAAACAATGACATCTTGAATTTTGCATGCAAATGGATGGAAATAGAAAACGCTTTACTGAGTGAGGTAACCCAGACCCAAAAATAGGAATATGGTATGTACTCACTCATAAGTGGATTCTAGCCATAATTAAAGTTTGAGCCTATTATTCGTGATCTGAGAGAAGCTAAATAAGAAGGTAAACCTGAATAAAGTTATGTAGTTATCTTCCTGGAGATTGGAAGTAGACAAGAGTGCCAGGCAACCATGGGTGCACGGGGGCGGGAATGGATGGAAGGGGAGAGAGTTAGAGAGAAGGGAGTAGGGGATGATTGGGGAAAGCTTGGGGGATTGGGATGGGGGGGAGGGAGGAAGGATGGATATGGGAGCAGGGAAGTATATATCTCAACTAAGGGAGGCATTTTAGGGTTTACAAGAGTCTTGATTCTAAAGGGTTTCCCAGGTCCAAGGAGAGATCGCCAGATTGTTCCCTGGACAGCAGAGGATAGCGTGCCTTAACTGGCCTTGGCCCATAACCATACTGATGAATATTTTGCATATCACCATAGAACTTTCATCTAGCGATGGATGGAGATAGAGACAGAGACACACATTGGAACACTTGACTTAACTCCCTAGGTCCAAATGAGAAGCAGAAGGAGATATAACGTGATCAAGGAAGTCAGGAGCAGAGGGAACCTTCACCCGATGATGGATGGATTTTGAGACAGAGATCCACATTGGAGCACTGGACTGAGCCCCCAAGGTCCAAATGAGGAGCAGAAGGAGGGAGAACATGAACAAGAAAGGCAGGACCATGAGGAGTGCGTTCACCCACTGATACAAGGGGAGTGATCTAATGAGAGTTCACCTAGCCAGCTGGACTGGGACTGAATGAGCATGTGATCAAACCGAATTCTCTGATTGTGGCTGGATTCTCTGAATGTGGCTGGCACGGGGACTGTCTGAGAAGCCATTGATAATGGCACTGGGACTTGTTTCCTCTGCATGTACTGGATCTTTGGAATCCTAGTCTGTTTTGATGCTCACCTTCCTAGACCTGGAGGGAAGGCGGGGGAACTTGAACTTCCCACGGGGCAGGAAACCCTGACTGTTCTTGGGGCTGGATAGGTAGGAGGAGAGGGAGTGGGGTGAGTGGGAGGGTATTGGGAGGAGGGGCAGAAGTGGAAACTTTTATAAATTAATAAAAAATAATAATAAAACAAATATAATTTGTGATGATGAAATGCTTTATGTTAAACCTTAGGGTGAAGAAGCTTATGTAATGTATGACATTTCTTATGCACTTTTGATAGACAGTGGGCATGTGATCTCTAACAAGATGCCAGATTCCATCATGCTGGCCCCTTTACTGGCGTGTCTAGGTCTAACAAACCTCAGATATTTGAAGAAATGGAGAGTTTTTGCAAATTGCAATGAGGTTGTGAAGACTTTGAAATTAGTGAATCTGTAGATTGAGGAATGTGCTTCCATGTTCAAAGATGTATGGATAGTTTCTTGAACAAACAAAACAAATGGTTTGTTCAACCAACAAAAATACCTTCAGCCTTGTTCTGTTAATGAAACCTTAACTGGGTAACAAAGAAATAGGATTATAAATTTTAAAAGGACATGTATACAAAGGAGCAATTTTAGTTACATTTTTACCCTTAGTAGAAAGTTGATTTTGTCCAAGAAATGGGGCAGCTTTAGCCTAATTAAGCTAATAAACATCAACTTTGTTACAATGAAATCAGAACCCTGATGAACCTCACCAATGCTCAGAAAGGTCACAGTTCTTTTAAATAATACATATCATTTTATATGTAACATATTCAATTATAATTTGACTGCATAATAACACACATAAAAACAGACAAAACCAGATCACAAAGAATCAGAAGCAGTAGGTACTTGTCAGCACAGATTCACAAATCAAAGTAGAATGGAGGCTTTCATATATATATATATATATATATATATATATATATATATATATATATATATATATATAGGTAAATTCGAGACAAAAGCTGCTACAAATTTATTAAGACAACCTGTCATACTTAGCCAGTTTTGTCGGCTGTTAACTGAAGGCAAAACGCAGGTAAATTACGTTTTATCCTGTGTTCCACTATCAATTGCTCGGCTTCTTTTCACAGCACACAGGGAAGAGGGAGACAGATGACTCATCAGCTCTGGATGAGATCACCATGTTACATGCAGCCCTGTGTTTTCCGGTCCTTGGTTTGAGATCTCTCTCCTCATTGGTTCCTTGATGGCATAAAAAGGTCTGATCTGAAAGATTTTGCCAGTGGGGCTTTGACTAAAGTCCTGCTAAAAGCTGGACTTTAGTCAAAGCCTCCCTGTAAACATCCTCAGAAAAGAAAATGTGTCCCAGAGACCTGCAGGATACAGAAGCAATAGGAAAAGCAAGGAATTCGTGAGAACCCCTATGCTCCTGCGTAGAGTCAGCTGTTCCTGTTTGAAGTGCAGGAAATGTACTCAGATCTCTGAAGTCACTGCTTCAGCTGTAAAATCTGTGATTCCTGGGTGAGTCTTTGATTCTTCCTTTTCTGAAATGAAGATTTTCTTAGCAAGTATATACCTGACAACAACCAGGACTACAGATCTTATGTGCCATTGGTGGCCCCACTAAATTAATTGCTATGTCAGCAAATAGTCTCAGGCACCTGGGAATCTGAAAATTTGAAGTGTCTGATTCCGCAATCAGTGTGTTTAGGGACTCTGACATGGCATTTCTGAATGTGATACCTGTAAGCTGCAATCGGCAGCACAGAATCACAATCAGCCTTTTGCATGGAGAAATGGAAAATTTCAGGTAGATAGGCAGGATACAGACCTTTGGGATTTGTGATCACCTCCTAGTTAACTCACAATGATTTCCCCTTTTAATTCTGGTCCTAGGTAAACTACATTTTTTCCTGTCATCCACTTTCACTTTCATTTTTTTCTGCTGGAGCAAACATTGAGATGGGACGGAGAAATGAGTCAGCAGCTCTGATGCAGATCTCCATGGTTACCACAGGCTTTGTTCCTATTGGTGGAGTTGAGATCATGCTCCTCATTGTTCCAGGGAAAATATGGCTGCACACACTCCTTCAGTAACAGGGAAGGAGAGCTGGTCCTTCCTAATCAGGCTCTGGTTATATGATACAAATGTCTGTAACTGAAATCTGAATGTACATTTGTTTAGACACTGCACACTGCTCTTGACAACTAAATGAGCCAAAGCCCATAAAATTAGCAAAGTGAGGTACTGGTATAGTCCCAGTATTGCCCTTCTGAGTCATCTGCTATGGTCTGTGCATCATATCCATCCCTGCTTCTCAAATCTCTCCTCTTTTATCTTACGGCACCAGTGTCTCAGACTTGAAACACTACAGTATCTACAAAGAAATAATTCACTTCAGGTTTTAGTGTCTGACAAAGTCTAGGGGAGTCATGCCCTTTCCTCTTATCTCTGAGTTCCATTGTAAAAATGGATATGACATTGCAAGGTTTTTTGTCTGCATAAAAATGTACACTAATTGAAAATATTATGCAGTAACATATGAAAACACTTCTGTATCTGTCACCAAAGACTCTGAAGTTAGAACAAAGTATAGAAGAGGAAACATACTTCTTATCATATTATTGCTTTTTTACGTTCTCACAGTCTCAAAATTGTTTGGTTGACATAGTCTTTGTGTTTTTAAATCTGACTGCTCTTGTACATGATACTTTCTCACATTTTATGTCCATTCTTAATTAGAAAATTAGAGAGCATGAGCTTCTTTTGGAAATCAAGTGTTTATTGATCATAACAGCGAGGTATTATCTACTAAGCCTTGAACATAATTAACACAATAGCTTTCTTTGTTATTGTGTGTCTTGTTGTTGTATGCTTTGAACAAGTGCAGATTTTATCTTGTATCTTCCATCTCAGACTCTACATGTGTATGTCTGCTAGTAGTGTTGAGACTGGAAAACATTGGTAATTTGGAATCAACAGTGTCCATTTGAATCTGTTAACATATTTCTGCCATCTTTACAATATAAATGTCTGAAGATTTCAAGTAAGTTTAAAGACCTGAAACATCAGAACATAGAACCATACAGCCTCTTATTTTGTTTTCTTTTTTTTTTAAATTTCCATTCAATTATTTACACTTCTTTCTCTCTTCCCAATCCCCTCCTGCTCCCCCACACCCCCTCCTCCCTTTCCCACTCTGCTTGAGATAGGGCAGGGAACCCTGCCCTGTAGGAAGTCCAAGGCCCTCCTCCCTACATCCAGGCCTAGAGAGCTGTGCAATCATGTACCCATAGATGGTTTATAATTGATGAACATACAACTTCCTTTTCTAGTAAAGATAGAAAAATATACTTAACATTTAACAGTGATTATGAAATTTGGAGATGAATTTTAGTATTTGGAATTTCATGGATTTTTAAAAATAAACACTTGTAAATTAATATTAAGAAAGTATTTTATATATACTAAATATTTCTGCTTCTTTTTACAACGCACAGAGAGGAGGAGTACACAGACGAATCATCAACTCTGGATGAACTCATCAAGGTAAATGCAGTCCTGTGCTTTCCAATCCTTGGTTTGAGATCTCTCTCCTTATTGGTCCTAGATGGCATAAAAATGTCTGTACTGAAGGATTTTACCAGCCAGGCTCCTTGCTAAAGTCCAGCTTTTAGCTGGATTAGTAGGAACTTGGCTAAAAACAAACCCAGATAAGAAAATCTGTCCCAGAGTTGAGCAGGAGTCAGATGCAATAGAAACCTAGGAAAAGCAAAAAAAAAAATGAGATATCCCACACTCCTGCTAAAAATCACCTGCTTGCTGTGCAGGAGATGTGCTCAAGACTCTGAAACCTCTGCTTCAGGCTTAATATCTGTGATTCCTGGGTACATTTTTGATTCTGCATTTTCTGTAATCAAAATTTATTTTGGGGAGTTAATACCTGCCGTATACTATGGATGTACTGATCATATGTGCCATTAGAAGACCAACTATGATAATTGCTATGTTGGGGAATAGCTTCATGCATCTCAGAGTCTGAAAATTTCAAGTGGCAGATTCCCCAGTCTGTGTGTTTAGGAACTATGACACAGCCTTTCTGAATGTGTTACCAGTAAGCTGCAACTGGCAGCACAGAATCACAATCTGCCATCAGCAGGCAGAAATGAAGGATTTTAGGAAGACAGGCAGGATACAGACCTAAGAAGTGGGATATATGATCACCTCTGAGTTACCTTGCAGTGCTTTCCTCTTTTGATAATTGCTTTCTGGTCTGAGGTAAACAATTTTTTACCTGTCATCCAATTTTACTTTCATCTTTTCTGCCAGACAATATAGTTATTAGGGAGGGAGAAATTAGTCAGCAACTCTAATTAATATCTCCAAGGTTACCACAGGATTTGTTAATATTTGTGGAATTGACATCATTCTCCGCATTGGTTCATATCCAGGAACAATTTGAATGCACATACACCTTCAGTCAGAGGCAAGGAGACTTATAACATTTTTGGCATAGCAGGTCCTTAATATTCAAATCTTGTTATATTCCAGTTCTCAGCTATTCATGGTTATAACTGAAACCTGAATATGCATTGGTCACGGCAGACTGCTCTTGAGAATTAAATTAGTCAAAGCTGATGAAATTAGCAAAGTCAGGTATTGTTTTATTCCCAGTATTACTGTTCTGAGTCACCTGATACTGTCTCTTGTGCAGCAAGTAGCTCCCTGCTTCTGAAACCTCAGATTCTGTTGAAACATTTAGCACCACTCTCTCAGTCTTGAACACTCCAGTATCTGCAAGGAAATAACTCACTTCACGTTTTAGCATCTGACAGAATCTAAGGGAGTCATGTTCTTTCCTCTCCTCTACAAGATCCATTGTGGGAATGAGTATAGCATTGTATTTTTTTTTCAAGAAAATTTTGAGTCATCTAAAATAATATGCAGTAACATCTGAATGAACTACCCTAACTGTCACCAAAACCACTCGAGGCGCACTAAGGTATAACAGTGGAAAGACATTTCTTATCATCTATTACCTTTTAGTTTATCACAGGCTCATATTTGGCTTCTTGGTTGGCATAGGCTTTTTTTGTCATATAAAAACTCTTGTAAGTGATTTTTTTCACTTATCTACCCATCCCTATTTAGAAAACCAGACAGTATGAGACTTGTTGGAAATCAACTACTTATTGATGATGGAGAGTGGTTTTATAAACTACCGTTGAAAACAGCTAACACACAAAATTTCTTTGTTATTGTGTATGTTGCTTTTATATGCTTTGAAAAAGTGCATATCTTAGCTTGTATCTTCCATCTCAGAATCTGAATTCCTATGACTGCTAGAAATGTTGAGACTGGAAGACACTGGTACATTGGATTCAAAAGCCACAGTTTGAATCTGTTACAATATTTCTGTCATCTTTCAATATAAATGTACGTGGCTTTCAAGTAGGTTTTAAAGACATGAAATATCAGAACGTAGCACCACAAAGCCTCTTCTTTTCTATAAAAAGCCTTCCCTGTACATCATTATGTTATTTTTCCAGATAGTGCTGGAGGAACATCTTTGGTAAGGATCAATATGCTCATATATATGGGTATATCAATAATTCATTAGGACTTAGTTTTCTTCTATATGACTCTGGCATAATGAAAAAAAATTTTATGTAAGCTTTTCATAATTGTAGTCTTAGATTCCTAGCCATTAAGGCATTGTATGCTAAGGCCTTGCATCATAGTCTTTATAACAATATTTACTTGATTTCCACCCTGATTTTTCCCAAATATTACAAAATTATATCCCAAGCCTTCTAAATATTTCCTCTTTGGAGGCATGTAGCTAATTACAGTGAATAATTTTAATGATACTAATTTTAATCCACTAAAGTAAGGATTAACCTGCAATTATGGCAGGAGTCATCTGTCTCAGCTAAGTCCCATTCTATGATTATGAAAGTACGCAGGAACTTCCAAAATAAGTTCTTTCCATCATACTGACAGTTTTAAGAATATTGTGAAAAGTTATGTGGATCTCAAGTTTTGCACTTATATACATGCTTTTGGCCAATAAAAACATGACAAACATACTATATAGACATGAGTGAGAAAAATCCATTATCCATTCATAGTATAAGGAGTTGAGTTTACAATAACTATCCTAAAATACTTCCAAAATAAGTTCTTTCCATCATACTGACAGTTGTAAGCATATTGTGAAAAGTTATGTGGATCTCCAGTTTTGCACTTATATTCATGCTTTTGGCCAATAAAAACATGACAAACATACTATTTAGACATGAGTGAGAAAGATCCGTTATCCATTCATAAGGAGTTGAGTTTACAATAGCTATCCTAAAATACTATGAAGTATTTCACTTACTTTCAAATATTTGTATAAGTTTATATATATATATGTACATGCCTGAAATTAACCATGCATAATTATATTTATACATACATATGTATGCATATGTACACATTTAAAAGCTATTTATAATTTCATGGATGGGTACTTTATATTATTTCACACTTATGTATGCTTCCTCCTTTATTACAATATTTATACTAGATAATATTAAATACAACTACTTAATAATATTATTATATTCTATTTTGAATATTCAGTTGTATACAACAGAATTCCACACTGTATACATATTATTATGATTTTATATAACCAATTTATTAATGGCTTTTTTGAATTGAAAGGACTATCAGTGTTACTATAGTATACAAAATGATTCTTTCTTTATTAGCCTCCAATATTTCAGTGGCTTTTCTACTGACTGGGTTAATTTTAGAGAGATTTTGTTCTATGTTGTTATTTCAATATGGGATATCATTGTGCTAATGTTGTTTTCTTTGCTTAAATTTCTTCTATATGGTTTCATGATTTCTAAAATTTTTACTTTTTAATATCCTATCATTATTGGAGGACATTGATTTACAGAAGATACCCTGTTTCTTGAGAAATTAAATAGTCTCTGTACATTGCATGGAATATTTTCTATTTCAAAGAATAAAGGAGTTTTTGGATTTATCAGCCAGGCTCTAACCATACATTGTAAGTTGTTTGATATTTGAACAGTTTTGGAATTAGTTATTAATGTTGTAAAGTCATAATTTTTTTCTGGAAGTTACAGATAATGTTTCCTGTGGGTTTAGGGATATTTAGAATGCAGTTAGAAATTATATTTCTTCAGAGAAGGTGAAGATAAAGTTTTTGTCTAGTTCTAATATCTCCCTAATAATTTGGAGTAGGCTAGGTGGTTTCATTTGGCAAATCATTTTTTCCTGTCAATTATATATCCACATTAATGAAGAAAAAGTTAGAGTAAAAAATTCAGACATGTCAATGAGTACCAAATGAGTAATACCCTCTGAGGGCTAAATATTTGTAAATTATGACATTTGAAAAAGTTGGTAAAATAATGTTGTTTACCTTGATATGCTGTAGTTCTTTGAGATATAAGTAAAAATATTGCCATATTAACGACTCAAGGGACTGTCTCTTAGATCCTAATAGAGTAAACAATTGTTTAAATGTTATTTTTAAGGGAAACTGAAACAATTTTATTTAGTTCTCAGTGGTAATGTATGTGAGCGTCGTCAATGATGATCTCATTTGATGTATGCGTGTATGACATAAAAACAGCAGGCACACTGGAATGATCCTCCTGTTTTTATTCAGGAGGCCGACAACAAACACTGAAACTGCGAAAATATAAAAAAATAGAATCAGAGACGAGGAAGTAGTAGAATAATTGATTACTTAAAGGAAACTTCTGTGTCTATTCTAAAAGATATCCCTTATGTTATTTTCTCCTTTTATGTTCATAAAATTCACATAAATATAGAGGGCTATGTGCACAATAATAATTTGAAATAATCTGATAGTTTGAAATATCAACAACTGGATTCATCTCTAGAATGCACATATCAAAAACGGGTATACTAACATAATCATTCTTTCCACGGACATGAAACATATCTAGTGAACTTGGGGGTGCTGAGACTTTTTGGCCAGTTTTCATACCACATGTGGAAAATTTCATGGTTGTGGTATGCAATTATACCAATGTATTCACCCAGTACTTGATGCCTATCTAAGCACTCTTGTATTATTGAATTCCCATTGAGTGAGTTTACATATATAATTGTCTTACTATAAAAACCAGACAACGTTCTACTGTATTCTGAGGAACCATTTTGAAGTCAAAATATTATTATAATGGCTTATATTATTTAAAGAGGTGATTAAAGGTAGATTTCTCATGTATGCTAGCTATAAGAAGATGGCCTTGTGTTAGTATAACTCCCCATATCGAAACACACTCACATGCTTTCTCTAAAGTCAGATGTCACTCAAAAGAGAGAAGAAGCATATGACCTAAAGATGGACTACTGATTTAGGTGAATGCAGAGATAATATTATATCCTTCTGCAGTCTTTGCTGGAGTTGAAGAATAAGTATAGTTATAGTTTTCCTTAGTTATGATAAAAGATAACTACTTATTAGTTCATAATTTATATATACTTGAATGCAGGTTCTCCTTTAATAGGAAGCAATCAGATCAAATAAAAATGTCTGTACTCTACCATTTTGCCAGTCTGGCTGCTGGCTAAAATTCGGCTTTTAGCTTGATTTTAGTCAAAGCATGGCTATAAACACAAAAGGAATTTTGTCCTACAGACCTTTAGGAGACAGAAGCAATAGAAACCCAGGAAAAGCAAGAAATTTGTGGAATTTTCCATTCCTCTGCTAAATTCACCTGCTCCTGCTTGGAGGATAGGAAACATATTTGGGTCTCTAAAATTGCTTTAGGTATTATATCTGTGATTTCTGGCTTAATCTTAATTCTGCAATAAATTCAAGGAGGATTAATTTTGGGAATAAATAATGGCAGAATCTACTGATGTACTGCTTACATGCACAATCAGAGGTCCCCCTGAGATGATGGCTGTGTCAGGCAGTAGTCTACGTAGCCACCTGGGTTTCTTTGAAAATTTCAAGTGTCATATTTCCTAATCAGTTTTTTTTGTGGGAAATCTGAATGTCATATCAACAAATTGCACCTGGAAGTGCAGAATCATAATTTCCAAAAGCCATGCATATATGGAGATTTTCATTTAAATTACTAGGGCAAGAGGAGACCAGCTGGATCCAAATCTCTCAATTCATGCGTTAGTTGGGTAAATAAGGAATTCCATTGATAAGATCTAGGTGATGGAAGTTGTCAGACTTAGGAAAAATAATGTGAATTTTGCACATCTAAACAAGTTGGAGCATCATATTTTTCATTTTTATATAACACTAATATGTCAGAGATGAAAATGCTGACAATACATCAGAACTACTCTTCTTTCAAAATACCATGCCTATATTTAAAACTTAGTTTTTAACTATATATAACATAGTTTATATATAACTTTCATAGTATAGGGCTTTTCCCTTTCATAATATCTAATCAAGTGTAATATGACACATTTCAGTTACTTTCAAATATTTGTACAAGTTTATGCATTACATATATATGTGGGTTTCCTCATGCATATATATATGCATATATATATATATATTATCATTTATAAATGGATACAATTCCTGTCATAGTTTATAATTTCATGTGTAAGTGAAGTATTTATATTACTTCACAATTCTTTCTGCTACTTTCAATAAAATATCTGCATTAGATCATGTCAAAATAAATACAAAATTATTAAAGTTATTTTACTTTTTTTGTTTAGATTTTCTTTTTCATAAACAGTTTCAAAAGAAATCTTATTGATCATTTACTCTTCCATTCTCGTGAAGACTGATACTGATGTGTATAATTGTTGTTGTTTTTTTTTTTTACGTTAGACTTGTTTATTCAAGTACCAGAAAACACTCTTTCCACTTCCTCCCCTCTTCCCAATACCCTCCCGCTTCCCCCACTCCCTCTCCTCCTCCCTCACCATTCCCAAGAGCAGTCAGGGTTTCCTGCCCTGTGGGGAATCCAATTTCCTCCCCCCTCCCTCCAGGTCCAGGAAGGTGAGCATCCAAACAGGCCAGGATCCCAAAAAGCCAGTCCATGCAGACTAAACAAGACCCAGTGCCATTGTCAATGGCTTCTCAGTCTTCATTTGGACATGGGGGCTGACTGAGCCCCCAAGGTCCAAATGAAGACTGAGAAGCCATTATTTTACTTTTTTGTGCATACACAAATGTATAACAACTATCACACACTGTATAAAGAATGAGGTGATTATATGTAATATGAAGGGACCTGCTTTTTGGAGTTTATGTTCTGCCCAGTTCCCCACAGCCTTTAAGCCCCAAAGAAAATCACACAGAAATCTCCATAAGTTATAAAACTGATTGGCCCGTTATCTCAGGCTACTTATTAGCGCTTGTAGCTTATATTAACCCATTATTATTATCTATGTTAGCCACATGACTCACTACCTTTCTCAGTGGGGCAGCTCACAACTTGCTTCTTCGGTGGCCTGTTCAGAACTGCGAAGGGAGCTTCCTGCTTCCCAGAATACTCCTGTTCTCATCGCCCTGCCTCTTCTTACTGTCTGGTTGACCCACCTATACTTCCTGCCTGGCCAAGCAGTGATTATTTAAAACATGATTGACAGAATACAGGCAATTTTCCCACACCAATTGTAAGTAACCATTTTAGCTTGTCCATTTGAATTTAAAGAACCAATTGTGTTCTTTAAACACAGTGCAGTAGAAGCAGATGTTTTTTGTGTGTTAGCATGCAATTTTTGTCCATGATTTTTCTAATGTATGTGGGAATTTGATGGAATTTCCCATCTGTGTTTGCATTACGATTTCTGATATCATTGTGCTTACTCTATTTTTGATTTTTGATTGCTTTCATTCAGTTTTTTCCTTGGAGTTCATATTATCTAAACTTTTTTTATATGCTCTCCTGATGTGAGAGGTGATATATGCTGTGAATTGGTTTTATTGACATTGGCTAATAAATAAGGTGCTTTACACTGTTAAGGTGTAAAGACAGCCAGAAAGAAATATAGAGAGAGAATAGGCAGAGTTCTCAAAGCCATGTAGCTACTGCCAGAAACAAATACCTCCACCGGAACCTGCCTAAACTTATTTAGTAAGGCATGTAGTAATGCACATATTGTTGCATATTGGTTAGTTTAGGATATAAGAACTAGCTAACAACGCACGTAAGCTATTGTCCAGACATTATTGCAAAATAATATAGTTTCTTAGTTATTATTTTAAGTGGACTATCATGAAATCAACTCGCAGTGTGGTCAACCCCATGTAAAACCTGAGAAAGATTAAAAAGGAATTCTAGATACAAAAGGAAAGAGTTATACATGGCTTTGTGGAAACAGTATTTTCTTGGGTGGGCTCTGTTTGCTAGAAGCAAGCAGAGGCATGATTATTTTTTTTTTCTAGAGAAGGCTTCCGGACTCAGTGATACCAGCAAAAACTGCAAGACTCCATTGAGAAGGCTTCCTATTTCATGCTAGTTGAAGGATCAACTCTGATTCTTTCTGGTGGTCTGGTTACAGAGCATTTAATTGGGTTTTGTGAGCAGAGTGCTATAACTTACTTAAAGGTATCACAGACATGGTGAGACCCAAGCCTGGATCTGTGTCTGAGAGAAAGACTCTCTGAGGCAGTAAACAGGCCTTTGCCATGATGCACTCAGTGGAACCGACAGGCAAAATGGCAGATATTGTTCTAGCCATGACCACTTAGCATTTAAAAAATGATTCTTGTCAGAAAACAGTTACAGATATGCAATAAAGACAAATTCAGACAAAAATAAACCTCTAAATGGGTCATATTATTACAATGAGTCTAAAAATATACACAGGCTTGGAAGAGAGATAAAAGAATGTATACAGTTATAAAAAACAACCGGTTTCAAAAACTAAAAGAATCTTTAAAGAGACAGTGTATACATAGTCATAGAATAAACGAATAAAGAAAAATAAGACATGTAAAATGGTAAATACACAAAGTGTAGATTATGTATATTATTATGTTTTATTTTTTCACTGTGAATGAGCTAAGTACAGAGAGACATTTCATAGTATTTGCTGCTTATCTAAACCAACATATATGTTTTAAGGGTATCTTGACTTTAAAATTTGGTTCTATGTTGCTCTGAAAAAAATGTTCTACATTGTTTTCTGAGAGGATAATATTCTCTATGGATTTCTGAAGACTAATGTGATTCAATGGAACAAGGTGCCCTGAAAGGTCTCAATAACCCTCATCCCAAATTAATTTACCAAATAAATGGCAGGAAGCAGTTTTGGGAGAACTATGGTCAAATTCCCAATTATTGATTATAAATTTTGTTTGCATATAAAGGGTGATATGCTATAGAGATTTGCAGAGGTCTAAATTTTGGAATATTGATGCATATTTAAGATCATTTTTATATGTATTTATTATACACACACAAACATACACACATACACACACATATATAAATACATATTTCTACCCTTGATTAAGGTATCATGTTGTGCAGATAGTTTAAATTATAATGTAAAATTAAGAAATATAGGTTAATAGAGTCATATATAATAGTCAAGTTTATAGTCTTGTTACATATGTTTTCTATATGCATAGAGATTTACTTCAGATAGATAGCTATTCTTCAAGCCTCTCAAAGACTAACAGAATATAGCATTAAAATGTTGTAAAAACTTAACACATTTCATGACAATGAGACACATTCACATCTGCTCCTGGTAGCACCAATTACTTCAAGAGGAAGATGAACATCTAGGAGACTCCTTATAAAGAGTGCTAGCCATTTAGGAAAGAAAGTATTCTTATGTGTACTGCTTGATGATATACTGTATGAAATGGACATGCAGGACCCACAGAAAAATGACGGCGGAAGCTGCCTAAAGAAGGTGAGACAGTCCGTCAGGGATCCTGCTTCATGAGAGAGTCTGCAAGACATTCTATAGAACACAGAAGAAAGTGACTGACAAACTGCCAGTATATGTGGAACTGTCTTTGAAATTTCCTGATGAAGTCTGGAAGAAACTATAGGCCAGTAAGCTGAAGATGGTGTCTGCAAAGTTACATAAGAACTTTGGGTGACTGTCCAGGAAGTGAGATGACTCTCTTAATTCTAGAGTTTTGGAAGTTGCTTACAATGCACTTCCAGTTAACTTAGGTAATATCATATCTTTCTGGAGACTTTGATGGAGTCCCAGAATAAATAGTTGCAGTTTTCCTTAGTATGATAAAAGATATAATAGATATCAATATTGTAACTAATTCTTGCTAGATAACTGTTTTGTTACATGCAATTTTACTCTGATAAAGTTAACTCTTTTTTATTTAGAGAGAAAAGGGAAGGTGATATATGCTGTGAAATGTTTTATTGCCATTTGTTAATAAGGAAGCAGAATTCAATCAATATCTTAAAAGAGTAAAGCCAGGCTAAAAGAGATATATAGAGAAAGTCGATGGAGTCAGGGATAAGCCATGAAGCTGCTGCCAGAGACAGATGCCTATGCTGGAGCCTGCCAAAATTTTCCTATAGGTTACGACCTTATGGTGGTGCACAGATTAGTGAATATTGGTTAGTTTAGGATATAAGAGCTAGCTTGCAATACTCTTAAGCAAATAATATAGTTTCTGAATGGTTATTTCAAGTCAAGGTAGTCGGGATATGAACTAGCAGCTTCTGCCAACAGATCTCCTTGTTAAAATACAGTCTTCAAAGAAGATATTCATTTCTTTAGGGTATTAAATTGAATCTATCCATTGCATGCAATATTTTCTGAGTCCAAGAATATTGGTAAGTACTAAGTATTGATCAGGTGCAATTAAAAGAAACACTGCAAAGTTTTAGCTCTTTGAGCAAATGTGGAATCAAGTAATATTGGTGTAAAATGATGTTTTTAGGAGATATAGCTGATGTTGAACACTCTAGTGAATATTTACCAACATGCTTACCATGACCATTGTGTGTGTTGTTGCTTTCTCATGTAGCCTTTATTTGTCAAAATATTTTAATTTTTTTGCTTTAGTTATACTTCAAATCTTTTATTTTTCTATACCAAGTTATTTTTGTGTTCCCCATTTTTTTCTTTTTCTAAGTTTTGTAGATGTTTCATTATTTTAAAATCAAGAACTCTAAAACAAAGACACAAATCTCTTCTTAAAATCTAATTGGTGATGATGAAAGGCTTTATCCTAAACCCCAGGGTGAAGAGGCTTATCTAACAAACATCAGATAACTCTAATAAAGGAGTGTTTTTGTAAATTGCAATGAAGAGGGTGAAGACTTTGAAATTAGTGAATCTGTAGATTGAGGAATGTGCTTCCATGTCCAAAGATGTATGGATACATTTGGGCAGAAAATGCTTTTCAACCAACAAAAATACCTCTAGCCCAGTTAAGTTAATTAAACCTAAATTAGGTATCAAAGAAATAGATTTATGAGTTTTAAATGGGCATTTTTTAGAAAGGGGCAATTTTAGTTACACTGTTTTACCCTTAGTAGAAAGCCTTTTCTCCAAGAAAAGGAGAAATTTTAGCTTAGTTAACCTAATAAACATCAACTGTGTTACCATGAAATCAAAGCCTCACTACTGCTCAGAATGTTCACAGTCCTGTTGGGAGTGACAGGTAGAATTCCTGAGGGGTAATAGTGGCAGGCTTTGCTTGACTAACAGGAGCAATTAACATGCCCACTGTCACTGACACAACAAAGCAAACAAATGCCCATGCTGACAGGTACTATTTTGAAAATTTTTATAACTTTTCTCTAATATTTTATCTCAGACCTTGTCATTATTGTTATTGGTCCCTAATGAAGTAATCTATAATTTACAGCAAATAATTGCTTAATATTTTTATCTCCTTTTTGTATTTTGCTATTTTTTAAAGCATCTAGTTTCTTATTTGCGTCTTTTACCTTTATGACATGCAAATGACCTTTTTATCTATTTATTTGATCATTCATTCATTTATTCATTTATGTAAATTTTGTTTAAAAGCCAACAGCAGATTCCCCCTCCATCTCTTCTCCCACTCCCTCCCTTAGCACTCCTTACTCTACTGCTCCACTGTATTCACATGACATGGGGCAAGCCTCTCATGGATGCCAGAACAGCATGACATATCCCTCTACAGTAAAATCAACATCTCCCTCTGTATTTAGGCAGAATAAGGCTATTTAGTATAGGGAGCAGATTACAGAGCACCAGCCCAACAGCATGGACAAACCCTTCTCCCATTGTCAGGGGTGACACAAGTAGATCAAGCCTCACAACTGTTATTAATTAAGAGGTGTTCATATGTATTTTAAGGTTAATTATGCAAAATTTATTCACAAAGTTTACAAAGACGCATTGACGATTTTATAGTAAAATATGACACAAATGGAATACACCAAGGTGATTAGGAAACTTTTCAAAAAGAGTTTGCCTATAAATGATATATTGTACATACAGTATAAAAACTTAATATTTTTGAAGTTCCAACTTTATGAATAATGAAGGATATTTGTAAGAAGCCTTATGATCCAAGTAGTTGTTGGCCACATTAGACTTACAAACTTCTAAATCTATGAAGAGTGCTGTGATATTTATGATTTCATTCCAGGATGAAATGAACATTTATTATGATAATAAAGTTGATTGATTTTCATGATATAATTGGATAACAGAAAAAAATCCATAGAAATAGCCTCAAATATTCCCCTCTTTGAGCTAGATACTATATTCAATAGAAACTAATGGTGAATTTCTGAATATTTAATCACAAAAGCCATTGTCATTATTTGTGGATCATCCGTGTTTCACAAAAATTAAGGATTTGCAAAGAAGCAAAGTTCTTATTGGATTAAATCTGTACCACAGTAGAACAAAAACAGTGTTTCATAGAGTATCATGATAATGTAGCTCCTAATTATTTTGGAATTGAGTATAAGAAAAGGTTATTTATTTAGGGGTAGATTCTCAGATCATTAACCCTCTGTATGAGCAGGGAACTAGAACAGAAACCAGAAGACAAGAAGTAGAAAGAGCATGTTTCTCCATCTGCTTTTATAGTAGTCTAAAGGAGTTCCCAGAGCACCTCTCCCCTTTATCTAAATAAGAGAGGTTTTAAACCCAGTGTAAGACAATATACAATAAGACAAGATATCAAGTAGAGTTACACCCAGAATAAACAATATCAAGCAAGAAATATATGCAAAATGTTTCAATAATTATCCTATCCTAAGGAGTCTATGACTTATGGCTTGGCTGAGTCATGACAGGAATGTAACTATGAAAGTGTTCAACTGTAGAAGGAGCTGCAGGAAGACCTGCTTTTCATCCTGCCCGGCTCCCGCACAGCTAGCTTAGCCCTGGCAATAACAACACACAAATTGTATTCATTTAAACACTGCCTGGCCCATTATCTCTAGAGAGTTAGTTACTGACTAACTCTCACGTCTTGATTAACCCATTTCTAATAATCTGTGTATCACCATGAGGTGGTGGCTTACTGGAAAAGATTCAGCATGTCTGACCTGGTGTCTGGCTCCATGGCATCTGCCTCATTGCCCTCTTCCCAGCATTCTGTTCTGTTTACTCCGCCTACCTAATTTTCTGTCCTATCAAAGGGCCAAGGCAGTGTCTTTATTAACCAATGAAAATAACAAATAGACAGAAGGCCCACCTACATTATTTCCCCTTTTTCTATTTAAACAAAAAAGAAAGGCTTTCACTTTAACATAGTAAAATTACATATAACAAAACAGTTATCAAGTAAGAATTACAGTTACAATATTTATATCTATTTTATCTTTATCATAATAATGGAAAACTATAACTATAACTAGCCATTCTTCAACTCCATCAAAGACTCCAGAAGGATATAATATTACCTAAGTAAACAAGAAGTAAGCAACTTCCAAAACTCTAGAAATGACAGAGACATCTTGCTGCCTGGACAGTCACCCAAAGTTCCTCTGCACCATTGGGGCATCCATCTTCACCCGACAGGCCCATAGTATTCAGAGACATTTCCATGAAGCAGGAAATTTCAAAGGCAGTTCAGTCACTATCTGCTTTGTCCTGCAGAATGTCTCGCAGACTCTTTCATGAATCAGGAACCCCAAAAGATCATCTCACCTTTAGGCAAGTTCAACAGTCCTCTCTCTGCGGGTTCGCTGTGTCCAGTTTATACAACAGTCCAGGCAAGAGCAGTTTCTTGCCCAAATGGCTAACCAACTCCATAAGGAGCCTCTACAATGCCCATCTTCCGCTTGAAGTAGATTGGTGCTGCCAGGAGCAGATGTGTCTCATTGTCATGAAAAGCCTTAAGTTATTAAAACATTAAATGCCATTTTCTGTAGTCTTTGAAAGATATGAAGAATGCTTATCTGAAATATATTTATGCGCATGTAGAAAATCAAACTAACATTACTACAAGCTTGACTATTATCGATGATTATCCATTAACAACCTATATTTTTAATTATACATTGCATTTTTAAATGAACTACACAATCATAATACCCCAATCAAGATCAGAAATATATATATATATATATATATATATATATATATATATATACATATAACAAAATTGACCTTAAAATTCATACCAATGCAAATTATTCATATCTATATCATATCCCCCTTTAAATGTAAAGGAACATTTATAAGCAATATTTGAGAATATGGACGTAGTTATTTCTCTCCAAACTTCTTCCTGCTGTATAGGGGCACTGTTAATCAGGTTTTTAATTGTATAAACTGTGTGCTAGATTCATCTCAGTCGGCAGTTGCGCAACGTAATTTCTTGAGGGTGTTCATAGCAACCTTTCAGGAGGACAGGGTCTATCATACCATATTGGGAGAGAAACAATCCACAGGGTCTCATCCTCTGTGAAAACAAAAGAAGAACTTTTCCAAAGCATCATAAACTTAGATACAAATTTTGAAGTCAAGGTATTTTCAAAATATGTATCTTGGATTAGTTCAGCAGCATTTATAAACAAATATCTTTTATCAGCTGTTGCTCCTTCCTCAGCATTCAAACAATTTAAAGAGAGCATAATAGCATACAGTATCAAGATTCTCTGTGTATTTTTCATCTTTTTACAGTTTTATGTTAACCTCTATTTCTTTCATTTTTACTTTTAACTTTTGGCTTTTTAACACAGGTTCTCTGCATATCTTTGTCCAGGAGTAACTCTGTAGTCCAGGCTGGCCTTGAACTCACAAAGATCCTTCTGTCTCTGCCTCCCCAGTGCTGGGATTAAAGGTGTGCACCACCACACCCTGAAGTCACAGAGGTCAAACTACCTCTGCCTCCCAAATGTTGGGATTAAAGGTGTGTACCACCACACCCAACTACTTTCTTCCTTTTTCTACTTTAAGAACTTTAACTTTTAGCCTGCAAATATTTCTAACACACTGTAAAATATTTAGAGGTTTCCTTTGTCTTTGAATCTTTCTTTACTGTGTATCTCTCTTTTTCTGACCACATGAGTCTTTAAGGAGAGAATTGAAGTCATGGCTTTGTTGGCTGAATCCAGACCATTCCTTAGCTTTCCAGCCTCATGGCTGAGGTACCTGTTGTAGCCATTTTTATTGCCACAACTCTATGGCATTTCAAGGTTCCTACCATTCAGCAAGCTTCTGCATTCTGCTCACAGACCACACACACAGTCAGACCGCCTGCCTGAAAGAGTCAGAGTTTGCCCTGGCAGGATGGCCCAGAAAGCCAGCATTTTAAAACAGCATAGTTTTTTTTTTCCTGCTACAGCTGAAAACTGAGAAGCATGTGGTTAGCTTTTCATCAACACTATGTAAGTGTTTCGTGGCAGGACTTCTTAAAACAGCTGCAATATTTTTCAGCTATAGCTGAGTCAGGAAGCCTCTCTTAGATGAGAGCACTTGCTTTCCTCTAGCAAGCAGAGCAGACCTGAGAAATTGCTGCTACCAAGAAAACATGCTTTACTCTATTCTTTCACAAACTTTCTCAGGCTTTCTGTGGATTCAGTTATCCACGTTAGGTGCAAAACTGAAGTCAAAAGGTATGTTACTTTGGAGAAGAGATTTTGCTTTTGTTTCCACAGAAAATGAGAGGCTGTGCTTTCATTCTGAGTTAAGAAAAATCAGGTTCGATAAACGAAGATCACCTGAGAAATCTCCAATAGGAACAGATGGCCCAGATGACAGAGTTCTTCATCCAGAACAGGTTCAAGACTGCTGCCTGAGATGATCAAGACTCACAGGATACTCCAGTCAGAACTTGATTATAACTCTAAATTTTCTTTAGGTCCCCATAAGATCATCAGCGCCCCCAACCAGCAGGAAGTAGCCTGAAATACTATGCCCACATTCCCAACAAATGGACTATGGGTATTTTCCTTTGTTTAAAAAAAAAAAGAAGGAATGGTGCGGGAGAATTATCTGTATTCTGTCAATCACGTATTTTAATAAAACGCTGATTAGACAGGCAGGAAGTATAGGTGGGTCAACCAGACAGGAAGTAGAAGCAGATCAATGAGAATAGGAGAAGGCTAGGTAGGAGGAAGCTCCTTCCGCCATTCCTGCCTAGATCACCGAAGAGGCAACATGTGAGCTGACAGCTGAAAAAGGTACCAAGCCATATGGCTAACATAGATCAGAATAATGGGTTAATATAAGCTATAAGAGTTAACAAGAAGCCTGAGCTAATGGGCCAATCAATTTATAACTTATAGAGATCTCTATGTGATTGATTTTCCTTGGAAGTTTCCTCCCCGGGAGGGACAGAAACTCCAACAAGCCGGCCCTCATGTTACATTCAACCCCAATGAAGTCCTGAGAAGGAAAATAATATTACTTTAGTAAACAATAAGTTCAATCAAGCAACTTCCAAAATGTACAATAAATGACAGAGACAACTGGCTACGTAGGCAATCACCCAAAGTCTCATTTGCAACATTGGAGCAAAGAATATTTCTTAAGAATTAGAGTCACTGCAGACCATTTTCAGAGGCAGGAAAAACTTTAAATTTGTTTTACCTTGTCTTGGCAAGGTTTGGAAATCTTTTTTTCTAATCATGTTTGTTCAGTTCAGACATTGTGCATTTTTTCAGTTCTCAAGACAGGAGGATTTCTTTGCTCAAAGGCCAGTTTTGCCAAATTCCAAGTGAATTGGGCTCTGGGGAATAGATCGGTGCTGCCAGGGCATTGAATGTTTGTTTCCCTTATGTTCCCTTGTTACTTAGCTTGTCTGGGGTCATGGGCTATAGGTTTCCTACTCTTTGATTCATAGTTGATAATCACCGATGATTGGGTACAAATAATCCTCATCATTCTGGTCTGGGTTGGCTTACTCAGAATGATTTTTTCTAGTTTCATTCATTTGCCTGCAAATTTCAAGATGACTTTGTTTTTTAACCACTGAGAAATACTCTTTTGTTTAAATGTACCCTCATTTTTTTATCCATTTTTGGTTTAATGGATTTGGATTTACCTCCATGCTGCTCTTATTATGTTACATGTATGGGAATGATAAAGGAAAATCCTGGACATTTACCCATTTTTTTTTCACATTATCATCTACTATTCAGAAAAGATAATTTAGCATCGGTGTTTACAGAGGACCCTATCATACTTTCATACTTGGTGAGTAATTATTATACCATGATCTTTAGAGTGGTTAACAATGTGGTCTGTGAGATATTGTCATTGTCTTTTTTTTTTTTGCTTTTATGGTTACATTGTGACCTGAGATAGTCAGCAACATGCTCATTTGGAAATTTAGAAACCTAGCAGACATTTTTAAAATACTAGTTTTCTAAAGCATGCATTCTGGTATTATTCAATTCCAGAATATTTGAGAAGTATGGAAAGAGGAAGTTTTCTGAGTATTCATGGACAGCTAGGCTAGAAAAGCACATTACAGTCAAAGGAGAAATCCTATCTCATATCTCCTAGATTGAATAAATATCTGCACTAAACCAGTATTTTATTAATATGTAAGCAATTTGCCCTAATGAAATTTCAAAAACTGGAAATAATGCATGATTCTTGTAGTATATCCAGTGCTCAAAAATTCCAGTATGCCTACTGCCAGGACAATTGAAGCGAAACCCTTATTAAAGTGGCTATTTTTTGTGTTTACCTAATGGAACAGGTCAGTTACAATTATTTTTAAGGTAGCTTGCCATAAAATGTGCTATGTAACAAAGGATGCCTTCAAATTGATGGACAAACAGCTTTCCTAAATAAATTCTGTTTTAATAAAGATAGAAAAAAATACTTCAGATTTAGTGGTGATTATGAGATTTGGAGAGAAATCCTAGCATTTAAGATCTAGTTGATTTTTAAAATAAATAATTATAAATTATTATATGGAGGACATTATAGGGATATTGATTGCATGTAAGAAACAAAAATAATTGAAGACTTCTTTTTTTGCAGTTTTAGGGCAGAATGCTTTATTTATATTTTAAAAAAATTGGTTTTTGCAAAGATTAAAACCGTCAAAATGACTCATTTATTTTTACGGATTTATTCATTGTTTTTAAAAATGAACAAGCACTTTAACCACAGCATTTTGCTTCAGATGATAAGTTGCAAGGAAGGTTTGCACAGGTGCACAAGCTACTGGAGCAAGCACAGGTTAGTATAGCTTTGTTTCTAATTAACAATAATAATACTAACCTGGAGCTAAATCTCTAGTCAAGCCAAGTTAGCACAGTAGTCAGCTTTCATTACTATGTTAAAATACCTGAGTTAGTAATCTTAAAGAGAGAAATGATTTTAGGGAGTCTCGGAGTTTTGAAGGTTTTGATTCATGGTCCATTGGCCCATTACAAAGGCAATATACCATGGTGAATATGAAACAAAGGAGAGAGACAGAGACAGAAACACAGAGAAAGACAGAGAGAGAAAGACAGAGAGATAGAGATTAGAGCCAGGGTTCTAATAGCCATTTTAAGTCCATACATAACTTTCTTACACTTGGCTCCATGTCTGAAGGCTCTACTACCTGTTGGTGGTGACATGAAGACTTCTTCCTACAAAGGTAATTGTGCAAACACCTATAAGCTTTAAAAGAATCAAACACAAATGTTAAAAATATAAATATATTTAATTTTTTCTGAAATCAATTAGACTGAATTGATTTCTTTATAATTAAGATATTGTGGGCTACTATATTACATTTGGGTCTATTTGGAAGAGGGTTTCAAATCTACACATCTTTCTACAATATATTCATTTCATCGCCCAACACTCTAATCAACTTAAATAAATTATGTATTATAATTCAACAACATGAAAAATTATAATTATATATTATATTTGTAAATAATACATATCATTTTAATTATAATTTGACTGCATAAAACACACATAAAAACAGACAAAAACATTCATGAAGAAGCAGAAGCAGTATATATTTGGCAGCACAGATTCACAATCAAAATAAGGAATGGAGGCTTTCATGTATATATGCAGATTAGAGACAAAAGCTGCTGCAAGCTCATTAAGACAACCTGTCATACTTTGCCTGTTTTGTCGGCTGTTAACCGAAGGCGAAACCCAGGCAAATTACATTTTATCCTGCTTTCCACTGTCATTTGCTCTGCTTCTTTTCCCAGCACACGGGGAGGAGGGAGACAGATGACTCATCAGCTCTGGATGAGATCACCAAGTTAAATGCAGCCCTGTGCTTTCCGGTCCTTGGTTTGAGAGCTCTCTCCTCATTGGTTCCTTGATGGCATAAAAAGGTCTGCACTGAGGGATTTTGCCAGTGGGGCTTTGACTAAAGTCCTGCTAAAAGCTGGACTTTAGTCAAAGCCTCCCTGTAAACAACGCCAGATAAGAAAATGTGTCCGAGAGACCTGCAGGAGACAGAAGCAAGAGGAAAAGCAAGGAATCTGCGAGATTGCCCAAGCTCTTCGTAAGGGTCACCTGTTCCTGTTTGCCGTGCAGGAATGCGCTAGAGTCTCTGAAGTCACTGCTTCAGCCGTAAAATCTGTGATTCCTAGGTTAGTCTTGTATTCTGCATTTTCTGAAATGAAGATTTTCTTAGCAAGTCTATACCTGACAACAAAAAGGTCTTACTGA
Source organism: Myodes glareolus (assembly GCF_982192425.1). Lineage (NCBI taxonomy): Eukaryota > Metazoa > Chordata > Mammalia > Rodentia > Cricetidae > Myodes > Myodes glareolus. The sequence goes on from NC_142049.1 coordinate 37,631,036, forward strand.
CATTATGTGCCACTGGACGCCTGCACTAAGATAATTGGTAGAATCAGGGACCTGGGAATCTGAAAATTTCAAGTGTGTTTCCTAAATCGTTGTGTTTAGGGACTCTGACATGGCATTTCTGTATGTGATACCAGTAAGCTGCAATCGGCATCTCAGTATCACCGTCAGCCATCTGCAGGCAGAAATAGAAAATTTCAGCTATATAGACAGGATACAGACCCAATACGGTGATATGCGATCACCTCTTAGTTACCTCACAATTATTTCTGTTTTTTATAATTTGATTCTGGTCCTAAGTAAACTACATTTTTTCCTGTCATCCACTTTCACTTTCATTTTTTTTCTGCCAGAGGAAACATTGAGCTGGGAGGGAGAAATGCGTCAGCAGCTCTGATGCCGATCTCCAAGGTAACCACAGGCTTTGTTCCTATTGGTGGAATTGAGATCGTGTTACTCATTGTTCCGGGTAAAATATGACTGCACACACTCCTTCAGTCAGAGGCAAGGAGATGTATTAATATTGTTAGCATAGCGGATCCTTCCTAGCCAGGCTCAGGTTATATGCCAGCTCTCAATTACAAATGTTTATAACCAAAACCTGAATGTACATTGGCCCGGACACAGCACATTGCTCTTGACAACTAAATGAGCCAAAGCCCATGTACTTAGCAAAGTCAGGTACTGTTATTTTCCCAGGATTCAATTCTGAGTCACCTGTTATGGTCTGTGCATTAAGTCAATTCCTGTTTCTGAAACCTCTCCTTCTCTTTAAACATGGGGCACCACTGTCTCAGTCTTGAAACCCTGCAGTACCTGCAAGGAAATAATTCACTTCAGGTTTTAGCATCTGACAGTGTCAAGGGGACTCAGGCCCTTTCCTCCTTTCTCTGAGTTCCATTGTGAAAATGGGTGTAACATTGCAGGGGTTTTTGTCTGCATAAAAACTTAGACTCATTGAAAATATTTTGCAGTAACATATGAAAGCACTTCTGTATCCGTCACCAAAGACTCTGAATTATAATAAGGTATAGAAGAGAGAACATACTTCTTATCATCCTGTTGCTTTTTAGGTTTTCACAGCCTCAAATTTGCTGTTTTGGTTGACATAGTCTTTGTATTTTTTCATATAAATGCTCTTTAAGATAATACTTTCACTCTTTATGCCCATTCCTAATTAGAAAATCAGACAGCATGAGCTTTTTTGGAAATCAAGTGTTTATTGATGGTGGCAGTGAGGTATTACATACTTCCCTTGAAAATAATTAACACAATAATTTCTTTGTTACTATGTGTCTTGTTCTTGTATGTTTTGAACAAGTGCAGATATTATCTTGTATCTTCCATCTCAAACTCTAAATGAATATGTCTGCTAGTAATGTTGAAACTGGAAAACATTCATACTTTGGAATCAACAGCCTCCACTTGAATCTGTTAGCATATTTCTGCCATCTTTACAATATAAATGTATGAAGATTTCAAGTAAGTTTAAAGACCTGAAACATAAGAATATAGTACCACACAGCCTCTTATTTTCTATGGAAAGAACTTCCGAATTTATCATTATGTTATTTTCCAACTAGTGCTGAAGAAGCATCTCTGATGAGGGTCAAATGATGCTCAGATATATGAACATATATTAAGACTCAGTTTTTTTTTCATTTGACTCTGGAAGAATAAAAAAAATATGAAAGTCTGTTGCATTGTAGTAATAGATACCCAGCCATTAAGGCAGTTTGAATTATGTCTTCCATCATATAGTCTTAATGACAATATTTACTTGATTTGTCTCCTGATTTTTTGTCAATATGATAAAAATATATCTGAAGATTTCTATTTTCTGGTTTTGATCATGTCGCTCATGAGAGTGAAGAATTATGGTCATTCTAATTCCAGGGTTAGTCATCAATTATAGCACAAGTAGTCAATCCCTTTTAAATTACAAATAATAGCATATGTTTTAACATTCTGTGATGATGAAAGTATGTAGTTACTTCCAAAACAGGTTCTTTCCACTGTATTAGCAGTTGTAAGCATATTTTGAAATGGTTGGTGAATGTCCAGTTTTGTACTTATAGCCATGACTTTGGCCAATAAACACATGAAATAACACACTACTTGCATCTGAGTGAGAAAAAGCTGATATCTCTTATAGTATATGGAGTTCAGTTTTACAGTATCTCTCCTAATATAGCATGAAGCAGCTCAATTACTTTCAAATATTTATATAAGTTTACTTATGTGTACATGTATGAGATAGACTATGTATAATTATATATATATATATATCCATGTATAATATACTTCTTACCTTAGCTTAGAATTTCATACATGTGTACTATAATTATGTTATTTCATGCATAATTGTGCTTCTTCTTTAAAACAATATCTGTACTAAAAATGTCATAATAAATCCAACTACATAATAAAATTATTATATTTTATTGTGCATATACAATTGTATATGACAGTATTGCACACTGTATACACATTGTTGTGATGTTGTATAGCCAATTTATCATTGACTTTTTCTAATTCAAAGGCCTATCAATGTTGCTGTACAGTAGAAAATGATCCTTTCTATCTTAGTCGCCAATATTTGTCAGTGCCTTTTCTGCTAATTGGGTTATTTTTAAAGTGTTTTCCATCTCTTTTAGCATTTCAGTATGGTATGTCATTGTGCTATGCATTTTTCATCATTTTATTGCTTTCATTTAATTTTAATTGACTTTTGAGAATTCTAAAATTTTGCTTTTTAATACTTTGTCATTAAATGGAAGACACTGTCTTCACGGCATACATCCTGTTCTTTTTGACAAAACTTCTCTATTTAAATTGCATGAAATATTTTTAGTGAACAATAGTGGCAAGATTTTGAATTCATTAGCTAGCCTCTGACCAAACCCTATAAGTTTTTTTTTATATTTGAGCAGTTGTGGAATTATATAGCAATGCTGTAAAATCATATTTTTATTTTTGTAGAAGTTGGAGCAAATGCTTCTTGTCGGTTTAGGGTTAAATATTTAGGACAAAGTTAGTACAGATAGATGTTCATTATTAGTCTGTAAAGACTGCATCATTTCTAAAAGTGCCTCATTCTTGGCTCTGTTATCAAACAATTTTTAAGAACATAATATGAAAAAAGCCTGAGTCCCAATATCCAATAAATATATGTATCACTGTAAGTATATAAGCCTTGCAGAATACCATCTATAGTATTAGCAACAAAGTTACTAAAATTTTCCAAGGTATTGTTGTCTGCCATTATATCTTTCATTTATTTATGATAGTAATATGTATTATTTTATTAAATATTAAATATTTAATAATAAATATTTATTATTTTATTTACCTTTAAATAATAATTTAATTTACCTTTAAATGATAATTTAATTTAATAATAATTTAAATAATATTTACCTTTTATGAGGTCCAGTAAATTGCTTTCAGTCTAATAATCTTTACTGTCCAGCAGGTATTGTTGCTGCAGAGTCACAACCTGTTGCCGTGAACAGTCCTGAGCCATTTAGGTTTCCATGCCTTGGTGATGGTGAAGTACTGAGAAATATGCTTTGCTTGACAAATTAAAAGCAATTAAATCAATTCTGTACATGAAGAAAGAATCCCAAAACCCAAAAGCCAGGAATCTTAATCAGAAGTTGCACAAGTTGCCACATGGCAGGGACACAGCAGTGAAGGCCGGGGGCATGTGCCCAAGTTGCCTCAAACAGTTAGCTTTGCTGTGGTGGGGGTTTTACAAATCCTGCTTAGTAGGTAAATCAAGTCAAATGGGTGGGGTGTTAGGCTTTCTGGGCTGTGGATGGTTTAGACCTTTAAGCTAATCAACATAGTAAGTATGGAGTTTGGATCCATGTGTGGTGCCAGATGAAGAAGGATGCAAAACAAAACCAAAGAAAACAAAACAAAACAAAAAAAAAACAAAAAAACATAAACTAGCTCAGAACTGAGTATAATAAAAGGTTATTTATTTAGGGGTAGACTCACAGATCCCAATCCTCTGTTGGAACAGGAATAGCAACTGATTTCTGCAGTGGAAAAAGAGAGCTGATACACGCTTTACATCAGCATAAACAGTGTAAGTTCACAATCAAGTGGGAAAGTAACTTAAAGACTATGACTGGTAGGAATTCCTACGATATCGTATTTGTTGAGTAAGTAGAATACAATGATCTTTAAGTGGTTAACAGTATGGTCTGTTATTTATAGTCCTTATCTTATATTTTTCCCTTTGTAGTTACAGTGTAACCTAAGACAGTAAAGCAGCAGTCTCAGCCAGCAACATACCTATTTGGAAATTGGTAAAGCTAAAAGATATTTTTACAATACTCATTTTCTAAAGCAGGAATGTTGGCCTTATACAATTCCAGAATATCTGAAAAGTGTGAGAACAGGAAGTTTTCTGAGTATACGTGGCTAGACTGGCAAGTTTCAATCCAAGGAAAAAACTTATCTCAAATCTGATAGTCTTAATTAATATCTGCATCAAACCAGCATTTTATTAATATGTAAGCACATTTGCCCTAATGAATTTCCAACAACGTGAACTAAATGCACATTTATTGAATTCTATCCAGTGCTCAAAATTTCCAATATTCCTTGTGGCTGAACTAATGAAGCCAAACCCTCATTAGAGTGGCTATTTAGTATATTTAGCTAATCAAGAAAGAAATTTAGAATTATTTTCAGGTTATCTTGCCATGTAGTGCACTCATGTACTCATAGTTAGTTTCTAATTGATGCATATACAACTTCTTTAAACAAATGCTGTATATATTAAAGATAGAAAAATATACTTCTGATTTAATAATTGATTATGAAATTTGGAGATGAATTCTAGTATTTGGAATTAAGTGATTCTTAAACACTTATAAATTAATATTAAGAGGATAGTTTATGTATATTAGTTGGATGTGAGAAACACAAATATGAAGGCCACTTCTTGCAAAAGTAAGCATGGAAACATCTATAAGGCCTTAAAACAGGCAATCCTAAATGTAAAGAATATAAATGCATTTAAAAATTTTGAGAAATCAATTCATTTAAATGAAAGTCATTTCTTTTTATATATTTATTTATTATGCATAAATATTTTGTCTGTGTGTATGCCCACAGGCCAGAAGAGGGGACCAGACTCCATTACAGATGGTTGTGAGCCACCATGTGGTAGCTGGGAATTGAACTCAGGACCTTTGGAAGAGCAGTCAATGCTCTTAACCTCTGAGCCTGTTAAGACTCTGTGGAATACTATATTACAGTTTGGTCTTTTTTCAACAGGGCTTGAAATCAACATTTCTTTCTACAGTCAACCCAACTCCTTTAATAACAGTACAATGGACTTTATTATGTATTGTATTTCAACTCCATGAAAATTGTAATTATAAATTAGATTTGGATATAAAACATATTATATGTATTACATATAATATATTGAATTATAATTTGACTGCATGATAAACATAAAACAGACCAAAACAGATCACAAAGAATCAAAAGTCAGATGCACTTGACAGCACAAAGTCACAGTCAAAAAACTCCAGAAAGGAATAGAGCCTTCCATGTTTATATCTAGAATCTAGGCAAAAGCAGCTGCAAGCTGCTGAGAAAACCAGTCAATATTAACCAGATTTGTCTGCTGTTAAATGTTGGCAATATACAGTGTAAAGTATGTTTTATTCTGTGTTCTCTTGTCATTTGATCTGCTTCTTTTTACAACAGACAGGGAGGAGGGAGACACAAATGAATCATCAACTCTTGATGAACTCATCAAGGTAAATATAGTCCTGTGCTCTATATTCCTCAGTTTAAAATCTCTCTCCTTATTGGTTCCTAGATGGCATAAAAATGTCTGCACTGAAGAATTTTACCTGCCAGGCTCCTGGCTAAAGTCCTGCTTTTAGCTGGATTAGTAGAAACCTGGCTGAAAACAAACCCAGATAACTGTCCCAGAGACCAGCAGGAGATAGAAGCAATAGAAACATAGGAAAAGAAAAAAAAGTGAGATTTCACATGCTCCTGCTCAAAATCACCTGTTCCTGTTTGCATTTTAGGAGATGTGCTTCAGCCTTAAGATCTGTGATTCCTGAGTAAGTTTTTAATTCTGCATTTTCTTTGATCAAAATTTTCTTTGGGAGTCAGTACCTGACAGAAACTGGGGATGTATTGATCACATGTGCCATTTGAAGACCCACTATGGCAATTTCTATGTTGGAGAATATCTTCAGGTATCTCAGATTCTGAAAATTTCAAGTGGCAGATAGCCAACCATGTATTTGAAGAATATGACACGACTTTTCTGAATAAGATACCAGTAAGCTGCAATTGGCAACAGAGCATCACAATCAGCCATCAGCAGGCAGAAATAAAGACTTCAGGTAGAAAGGCAGGATACAGCCTCAAGAAGTGGGATATATGATTATCTCCTAGTTACCTCACAATGCTTTCCTCTTTTGATAATTGCATTCTGGTCTCAGGTAAAATGATTTTTTCCCCTGTCATCCATCCTCACTTTCATTTTTTCCTGCCAGACCACACAGTTAAATGGGAGGGAGAAATGAGTCAAAAGCTCTGATGGAGATCTCCAAGGTTACCACAGGATTTGTTCCTATTGGTGAAATTGAGATTATTCTCCCCATTGGTTCAAATACAGGAACAATTTGAAAGCACACATTCCTTTAGTCAGATGCAAGGAGAGCTATAACATTTTCAGAATAGTGAGTCCTTGTTATTCAAACTCTGGTTATATTCCAGTTCTAAGATCTCATGTTCATAACTGAAACCCAAATGTACATTTGCCCACACAACAAGGCACACTGCTCTTGAGACGAAGCTGAAGAAATTAGCAAAGTCAGGTATTGTTTTATTCCCCATATTACTTTTCTGAGTCACCTGCTATTGTCTCTTGTGCAGCAAGTAGCTCCCTGCTTCTGAAACTTCTGATTCGGTTGAAACATTAGACACCACTCTTTCAGTCTTGAAACGTAGTGTCTGCAAGGAAATAATTCACTTCAGGTTTTAGCATTTGACAGAATTTAGAGGAGTCATGTTCTTTCTTCTCCTCTCTGAGATCTATTGCAGGAATGTGAATTGCATTGTACTTTTTTTCACGAAAAATTGAAGTCATTGAAAATTCTAATCAGTTACATCTGAAGGCACCAAAGACTCTCAAAGTACAATTTGCTATAACAGAGGAAACATCCTCATCATCTATTGCCTTTTAATTTCTCAAGGCTCATCTTTTCCTTCTTGGATGTCATTGTCTTTGTGTTTTGCCACTTAAAACTTTTGTAAATGATACTTTCTCACTTGTATTCTCATTCCTATTTAGTAAATCAGATAGTATGAGCTTTGTTGGAAATAAGCTACTTACTGATGATGGCATAGAGGTACTACATTCTACCATTAAAATCACTAAATACACAAGATTACTTTGCTATTGTGTGTGTTGCTTTTTGTATTTTTATGTAAGCTTGTTATAATTTTATTCTTAATTTCCTAGCCATTAAGTAACTGTACATTATGCCTTTCATCATATAGTCTTTATAACAATATTTACTTGAGTTCTCCCCTGATTTTACGGCAGCTATGGCAAAAATATATCTCAAGACTTCTCACTATTTTCTCTTTTTGGGCCTGCAGCTAATGAAGAGAAGAATTTTGATCATGCTAATTTTAATCCACTAACATGAGGATTAACCTGCAATTATAGCACAAGTAGGCAATCCCAGTTAAGTTCTAAGTAGCAGCAAATGGATTCCCATTCTATGAATATAAAGTACGTAGGAACATTCAGAATAGCTTCTTTCTAGTGTATTGGGAGTTTCAACATTTGTTGTCTGCTTCCTGAACTAAAACAGTAGGATCAATCCAGAGTATTTGCTGTTTGTAGGTAATCCACAGAGACATGAGATAGGAGCAGCATTGAGGAGTCTCCAATACATAACCTCATAGCAGCATGTAATTAGGACTTAGTTTGTTTCTGTTTGACTCTGGCAGAGTAAGAAAAATTGTTTCTGTATAAGTCTATTAAAATTCTAGTATCATATTCCTGGCCATTAAAATACTGTTGGGATATTCCTTCCCATTAATGGTCTTAATCAAAATCCTTACAGTTACTTGAATTTTCTATTGATTTTTTGACTGCTTTGGTGAAAATATATCTTAAGACTGCTCACTATTTTTTCTTTTAGGGCATGTAGCTCATGAGAGTAAGAAATTTTGTTCTGTGAATTTTACTCCACTAACAAGATGATTATTGTTATAGGATTATCCTTCTGTTATATCACATGTAGTCAATCCCAATAAAGTTCCTAAATTGCAACAGAGGGATTTATATTCTATGATGACATAATAATGTAGGAAATTCATAATTACTAGAAAATATGTTCTTTACATCAAATTGGGAGGTGTAAGCACATTTTTAAAATTGTCTGTGAAGCCCCCCTGTGGTTATATAGGCATGCTTTTGATGAAGAATCCAGCCAATAGTACAATACTGGTACCTGAATGAGACAGTTCTGATAACACTTCATAGTATAAGGGGTGGAGTTCATTTTACACAATGTCTCTCCAAATATGCAATGGTGCATTTCAAGTGTTTTCAAATATTCATATAAGTTTATGTATATCTTTATGAGGTTGCTTATACACATGTGTATATAAACATACATAACATGCATGTGTTCACTTGCTGGGCATAGTTTACAATTTCATACAACAGCAGTTATTTTTATTATTTCACAATTTTTTGCTTCCTCCTTCAATAAAACATTGGAACTACAAAAGTCATAAGAAGTATGAGTAAATATTAATTTTTTAAAATTTTATTGTACATGAACAAATGTACATATAACTATCCCAAACTATGTACATTATGTGGTGACTATATAACCACTTTTAGAAATGACATTTTGTAATTGAGTAGTCTATCAATTTCAGTGTACTGCAAAAATGGATTTAAATTTTTTGCTACGTCACCTCTGTGATGATTCAATCACTGTTGACACGGAGCAGCATACTGCCCACTAATCACAAACCCCATTTAACTGTTTTGTTTCTCCCTGTAACTTTGAATTAGGTTCCCCTTCCTAAGTTTATACTGACTAGTTATAATCCATTAAGCTTCTTTATTAAACAATTCATAGTGACATTTATTCACTCCATGTAAAAGAATAGTATTGAGAATTGAAGACAATGGGACAATAGGACAATGTTAGTAAAACAAAAAAATGATGGTACATAATTTTTATCACATTCTGAGGTTTTATATATGGAGACTCCTCAGCATTGCTGTTGTTCAATGTTTATGATAGAATAAAAGAAAATCAGAGATAATGGTATGGATATTTGTCTAAATACACTGTAATCAATCTAGAAGTTTTTTTTATTTTTATTTTTTTATTAAAAATTTCCATGTCCTCCCCTCCTCCCACTTTCCTTCCCTCCCCCACTCCTCTTCACTCTCCTTCTCCAGGCCAAAGAGCAGTCAGGGTTCCCTACCCTATGGGAAATCCAGGGTCCTCCCCGCTCTTTCCAGGTCCAGGAAGTTGAGCATCCAAACATACAAGGCTCCCACAAAGCCCGTCCACGCAGTAGAATCAAAGCCCAGCGCTATTGTCCTTGGCTTCTCAGTCAGCCTCCAGCATCAACCACATTCAGAGAGACCAGTTTGATCACATGGAATGGGACTGATGATGTTTTTTTTTTTTTAATATCCAGATCTTTCTTTATTGGAAAGTAAGAATGAGACAAATCTTAAACTGCTATGTTGTTTGCAGATTAACATGGTTTTGCTTAATGCATGTGCTGGTGCATGGAAATGGTGTCTGTATGCTCCTCTTGGTTCCCTAAGACCCTTGCTTCATGGCTGAGGTATCAAGGAACCGTGTTTGCTACCTCACCTCTGTGATTATTCAGTTCCTGTTGACATAGAGAAGCATTCTTCCTACTTATCATAAACCCCATTTAACTGTTTGACTTGAGGGCCTCTTAAAATTCCACACCCCTTGTTGCAAAAGATGAGGCAGTCTATGCTCCTGCCAGGATCTCAGCTGCCTGGCTAGCTTACACCCGAAATAATTACAAGGAAACTGTACTCATTTAAATACTGCCTGGCCCATTAGGTCTAGCCTTTTACTGGCTAACTCTCACATCTAGATTAACCCATTTCTATTAATGTGTGTAGCACCATGAGGTGGTGGCTTACTGGGAAGATTATAACCTACATTCATCCTTGGCCAGAATTTCATGGCATCTGCCTGCTTCTGCTTTCATTCTCCCACAATTCTGTTCTGTCTTCCTCACCTACCTATGTTCTGACCTATCAGGCTAAGCAGTTTTCATTATTAATTTCCCAATGAACCAACAGATAGATAGAAGAACCTCCCACATATTTCCCCTTTTTCTGTTTAAACAAAAAGGAAAGCTTTAACATTAACATAGCAAAATTACAAATAAAAATAATAATAAAGCAAGAATTACAGTTACAATATTTATATCTATTTTATCTTTTATCATAACTAATGAAAACTATAACTATAACTAACCATTCTTCAACTCCATCAAAGACTCCAGAAGAATATAATATTACCTAAGTAAACAAGAAATAAGCAACTTCCAAACTCTAGAAATGACAGAGACATCTTGCTGCCTGTACAGTCACCCAAAGTTACTCTGTACCGTTGGGACATCCATCTTCAACTTTCAGGCCCATAATATCCAGTAGACTTTTCCTGAAGCAGGAAATTTCAAAGGCAGTTCAAACACTATCTTCTGTGTTCTGCATAATGTCTTACAGACTCCTTCATGAATCAGGAACCCTGAAAGATCATCTCACATTTAGGCAAGTTCAGCAGTCTTCTCTCTGTGGGTTCTTTATGTTCAGTTTATGCAACAGTCCAGGCAAAAGCAGTTTCTTGTCCAAATGGCTATCAGACTTCATAGGGAGCCTCTTCAATGCCCATTTTCCTCTTGAAGTAGCTGGTGCTGCCAGGAGCAGATGTGTCTCATTGTCATGAAAAGCCCTAAGTTATTAAAATGTTTAAAATATCATATTCTATAGTCTTTGAAAGATATGAAGAATTCCAATCTAACTGAAATATATCTCTATATATTTAGAAAATCTAACTAGCATGACTACCAGCTTGACTATTATTGATGATTTTACATTAACAACCTGTATTTCCTAATTATACATTATATTTTTAAATGAACTACACAATCACAATATCTTAATCAAGATAAGAAATACATATAACAAAAATCACCTTAAATTTCTATCAATAAATCAAAATCTATACCAATGCAAATTATTCATATCTATATCATATCCTCCTTTACATGTAAAAGAACATTTATAAACAATAGTTGGGAATATGGATGTAATTATTTCTCTCCAAACTTCTACCTGCTGTATAGACGTGCTGTTAATTAGATCTTTCACAGTAAAACCTGTGTGCTAGATACATCTCAGTTGACAGTTAAATGAAGTACTTTTTTGAGGGCGTACACAGCAACCTTTCAGGAGGGCGTGGTCTATCTTACCATATTAGGATAGAAGCAATCCAAAGGGTCTCATCCTCTGTGAAAACAAAAGAAGACCATCTTTTCCAAAGCATCATATTTTTAGACACGAATTAATTTGATTTAGCTTGGCAGCCCATATAATGAAATATCTCTCTGTACTTAGCTCCTTCACAGTCAAAAATTTTAAAGAAAATACAATAATACAAAGAATACAGGCTCTCTATGAATTTTTCATTTTTAAGTGGCTTATTTTAATTTCATTTAATCTATAACTATCTGCAGTCTGTCTATGCAATATACAGCAAGCCGACAGCTAACATCAAATTGAATGGAGAGAAACTCAAAGCCCTTCCACTAAAATCAGGAACACAACAAGGCTGTCCACTCTCTCCATACCTCTTCAATATAGTGCTTGAAGTTCTAGCAATAGCAATAAGACAACATAAGGGGATCAAGGGGATTCGAATTGGAAAGGATGAAGTTAAACTTTCACTATTTGCAGACGATATGATAGTGTACATAAGCGACCCCAAAAACTCTACCAAAGAACTCCTACAGCTGATAAACACATTTAGTAATGTGGCAGGATACAAGATCAACTCCAAAAAATCAGTTGCCCTCCTATACACAAAGGACAAAGAAGCAGAGAGGGAAATCAGAGAAACATCACCTTTCATGATAGCCACAAATAGCATAAAATATCTTGGGGTTACTCTAACCAAGGAAGTGAAAGCCCTATTTGACAAGAACTTTTAAGTCTTTGAAGAAAGAAATTGAGGAGGATACCAGAAAATGGAAAGACCTCTCCTGCTCTTGGATTGGGAGAATCAATATAGTAAAAATGGCAATTCTACCAAAAGCAATCTATAGATTCAATGCAATTCGAATCAAAATCCCATCAAACTTCTTCACAGATCTTGAGAGAACAATAATCAAGTTTATATGGCAAAACAAAAAACCCAGGATAGCCAAAACAATCTTATACAATAAAGGAACTTCTGGAGGCATTACCATCCCTGACTTCAAACTCTATTACAGAGCTACAGTATAGGAAGCTGCGTTTTAAAACCGCACATCTTTTTTTTTTTTTCTGCCACTATTGCTGAAACAGGAAATCTCTCTACGGCATGTCCTAGTAAACAGCAAAAACTGTGCTAAACTCTCTTTTCCTTATTTTTAAGCCCTCTCAGGTTTTTGAGTGGATTTAGTTACCATGTTGGGCAGCCAATTGTAAAAGGAGCAGAGGGCCACTTCCCACAGCCTGGCTCCCAGCCGCCTGGCAAGCTTATGCCCTGAAATAACAACACACAAATTGTATTCATTGAAATACTACATGGCCCATTATTTCTAGCCTCTTATTGACTAACTCTCACATCTTGACTAACCCATATCTAATAATATGTATGTCACCACGAGGTTGTGTCTTACCGGCATGCATCTAGCCAGCATCCCTCTCAGGAAGGGAAATCATGGTGTCTGCCTGACTCTGCTTCTTTCTCCCAGCATCCTGTTCTGTCTACTCCACCTATCTAAGCTTCTGCACTATCAAAAGCCAAGGCAGTTTCTTTATTAACCAATGAAAGTAACACATAGACAAATGGCCCTCCTATATCAACCCCTCTTATTCTCAATCACTCAGCCAAGAAGCCCTGTCCTAAAGGAGATCTTCCTCTACTTGCACTGGCATTATCCTTGCTGTATAAAATTCAGTCATGAGGAATCCCCATTTGCCACCATTTGTGTGCTTCGAAACTTCTTAAAGCCTTTTACGTCTAATGTGAAAGTTTTGGTCTCCAATATGTATGTCAACAAGTAAGCTATTTGTGTGTCCCATCAGATAATTCAGAAATAATCACACACATAGCTATTATTAAGTAAAAGTTGTCAGTCCATGGCTCAGGATTATTACAAGATAACTCTTACATCTTAAATTCAGTAATATTTCTTCTGCCTTCTCTGACTTTGGAATATTACCTTTTCTTTCTTTAGCAATTTCAATTTCTTCATCTTGTTTCTTTTCATGATTCTGAGACTCCTCTTTTGTTCTTGCCAGCTATGTTGAAGTAGGTTCTCAGCCTAAACTTATACTGACTAGCTATAATCTACTTTGTTTCTTTATTAAACAATTCACAGTCACATCCTGTGTAAAGAAATATTCCATATACTCTTCTTGAATTTTCAACACACACTACCTTTTTAACATATTCCCTTTATATCCTAATGGAGACATGAAATTCCATCATTTCCATCTGCTTAAGAGGTTTTATGTTTAAAATCTATTCAGGAAAATATCTGAGGAATATTATTTTATAAGTATGTTCAACTAATATATCTGTAATTATTCCTTACATATTTTAATTATTAAGCAGGTAATTCATCTTGAATGCTCAGGCCTAGAAGCTGAAGAACAGCCACATGGACATGGAAGTTAAGCCTGCTCAGGTATTGCTTAATTTTATACAACAGTATTGGCTGTGACAAACAGATGCCTTACCGTGATGTAAACCTTTGAACAGGTCCCTTTTTTTTGTCATGCTGTGTCCCCATTCTTTGATATGATGCACTCACATCAACACAATTTCCAAGAACAAAAGCACTTTGACTTTAATGATCTCAATGTCATAGAAATACCATACTATTCCAGTATGCATTTTTTTCTTTCTAGTACTTGCAATTGTTCAAAAGCAAAATTACAATTAACACACCAAATTATATGTAAAGGTTCTTTTTTCCTTGATGTTTTGTTGCCTTTAGCATAAAAGGACAGGCAGATTAACACAGGTAATTTCATTATTCATTTATTCTATTTCATACTCATCTTGATTAGGTCCATTGTTTTAATCTGAAATTCTTTCTTACTATTGTATTATTTTATGGAATATTCAGGAGTATCCTCTAGGCTGTTCATTTTTTATTGTATGTGTCAGGATGATATAGCTATCGGTCAGGGACTTGCTGATTTTTTGACATTAATATCTACTATTCAGAAAATAGAATTTAAATCTGAAGGAAATCAAAGCACTACATGATGACTAGGGAGAAAGAGAAAAAAGTTGACCTATAGAGTGGCTATGAGTATGTTGTTTGAGTCATATTCACATTGCTGTTTTACTTTGTTATTGTTTTATACTTAATCTGTGAAACGAGAGGAAGAAGTCTCATTCAACAACCTGCTTATTTGAAAAATTGTAAATCTATAATATATTTTAAGAACCCTCATATTTAAATGCTCACATAAAGTATTACACATTTCTAGGACATTTGAGGTGGGCTGAAAAAGGATGATGGTATCTAAGAATACTTGGCCAGGTAGGCTAGACTGGCAAATTTCATGCCCAGAGGGAAAAAACCTATCTCAAATCAGCTAATTTTATTAAAATCTGCATCAAATCAGTATTTGATTGATATTTCACACATTTGTACCCTTAATTTCCAACAATTAGAATTAAATACATAATTCTTGTAGTATATCCACTGATCAAAAATCCCAGTAGTCCTACTGGGAATATTCATAAATCCTACACTCCTTAGAGTCACTATTTGATTTAAGGTGCTAATTGAAAAGGAGACCAAGGCTTCTTTTTTAGGAATATTTGCCATGAGGGACCATTTTTTTCCAGCAGATGTTTCCATACTGATGGACATAAAACTGCCTTAAATGATCTTAGCTGTTATTAGAGAGTTAAAAGAAAATGTTCTTCTGATGCTAGAGTGGTATTGGAATCTGGAGAAGAAATTTATGGCTGTGAATATCCTAGGTTTTTTAAATACAGTATGTATATATGCGTATTAACAAGATATATTATGGATATTAATTGCACACAAAAAACAAAAATTATGAGACCACTTTCAAAGTTATCTGTGCAATCACAAATAATTCTATAAAAATGTCCAAAATGATTTTAACAGGATATATATATATATATATATATATATATATATATAGTATTTTTTCTTGAGATCAGTTGACCTTAATTTCTTTCTTTATCAATAACAAACTCTGATATTTTATGTTCCGTTTGGCTCAATTTGGAAAAGGGCTTTTATCCCATAGTCCATTCTTCAATCCAAACAGCATTGTTGTAGCACAATCTAATATATATTATATTTTATATTTCAATTACATGAAAGTTTATATTTCTATGTTACAAATATAGACCAGTGACACAAGCAAAAATATCCTGATGAAAATGGAGGATGCATTATAGAGAGATGGTATCTGGCAACTCCCTCCGATGACCCTACATAATTAGCCAGCTTTGACAAGGGGGGAACTGTGGGAGACCCATTGTGGGAGACCCATTGTGGTAATGGCTATCACATTGTAGTTTTATTTGTGAAACCTTAAAGTCACTGAAAATTTCAACCAGTAAAGTAATCAGTTACTACCCTTCCACCAAAGGATCTCGACAGTCTCTAAAATATAGCTAATTTATGACAAATGATAACCTTTCCATGGCTTTCTTCTTCTGTAACAACATGATATCTCACTGAATCAGACTACTCTTTCTCTATATATTTGTTTGGATTTCCTGGCTGGCAATATTCTGTCCTACCATAGGCCAAATATTTTTTTTATTAACTGATGGTAATAAAACATATTCCCAGCCAATAGTGGGGATCTCCACATCCTTCCTCTTTTATCTCTATATTAAAAGGAATATTTTCTCTTTAACATAGGAAAATTACATATAACAATACAGAAATCAAGCAAGAATTGTTCACTCTATTTAATCTTTTTACGTTTGGAAAATGAAGAAGAATATTATTTATCCTATCTTTGTAAGGCTAAAGTTTTATATCTAATTTATCTTTTATCATAGCAAAAAAACCTATAATTATAATTATCTGTTTTAAACACAAGAAGAATTTTGTTTTAAACCAAGAAGAATCTTAAAGGAATTTTCTTTTAAACCAAGAAGAATCTTATAATACCTAAGTAAAAAGAAAGCACAATCAAAATAGCTTCCAAAACTCTATAATTGACAGAGACTCTTACCTCCTGGACAGTTTCTCAAACTTCTTAGATAACATTTGGACACTCATCTACAACTTACAGGCCTATGGTATATTTTTCATGAATCAGAAAATTTGAAAGACTGTTTCAAGTACATTGGCAGTTTGCCAGTCACTTTCTTCTGTTTCCTGCAGAATAGTTACAAAGCATGAAACTTGAAGATGTTTTTCTCCTCTTTAAGCAATTTCAGCAGACATTTTTCTGTGGATCCTACATATATATGTTATACAGCATACCATAAAACAGTGCAGAGAAGAGCAGTTTCTTGTACCAATGGCTAGCTTTGTCACATTGAAGAAAATTCCATGTGAGTTACTTCAATGCCCATCATCCTCTTGAAGTAATGTTGCTGTCAAAATTCCACTGTTGATTATGGTCGAAGTTCTTAAAATCTTTTTAATGCCATATTCTGTAGGTCATTGAATTGTTGAAGATTATCTATCTAACTGGACCATATCTCTGAAAATCTAGAAAACTTAAATAACATGACGAAAATTTGATTATTAGTGATATCTTTTCATTTATATTTCTTAACTTTATATTACATTTAAATTAGCTCCAAAACACAATAACTTAAACAAGAACAGAAGTAACATAACTTATTTATTAAGTAACATAAACTTAAATTTGTATCAGTAAACTAAGATCCATACCAATGCAAAGTATTCATCTGTATATCATATTCCACTTTAAATGAAAACAATCATTTTTAAAATTTGAGTGTAGTGTTCTCCAAAGTTCTTCCTGTTGTTTCTTGGTCAATTTTTTTCAGGTTCATAGAGACCTTTTGGGGTTCTTGCCCCATAAAACCACAGTAGCCTGGAAATAGTGCACAGATTCTCATCTTCTGTGGAAACAAAAGCAGGATTTCTTTTCAAAAGTAACATAACTTTTGTTGGTGGCACAGACCTTTACTCCAAGCACTCAGGAGTAGGAGGCAGGAGTATCTCTGTGAGGCAGAGGCCAGCCTGGACTGCAAGAACTAGTTCCAGGAAATGCTGTAAAGCTATCGAGAAATTCTGTGTTGAAAATCAAAAAAAAAAAAAATAAATGTCCTTACACCCAAATTTTGAAGCCTTTAAAACATATGTTTTTGTTTAGGTTAGCAGCACCCAAGATCAAATGTATTTCAACACTCAAAAAATTCCAAGAAATCACAGTAATATACATAATCCAGACTCTCTGTGTGTGTTCCATCTATATGTGGCTTAGTTTTTACACTATATTAGTTTTCTCATTTACTTTTTTATCTTTAATACTTTAATCTATGAATACCTATACATTTTTATGTTATTCTTACTGTCTTCTTACAGGAGAGATTTTTATTTTTAATGCAAAGGTTGTCCCTGTGGCTTTAACTGTTGTATTCACCCAGTCCAGCATGGCAGAGGTAAGTCACCAGCTCTCTAAGCATTGATAACTAGTCCAGCTCTAAGGACACAGTGGGTCTATGTCACTATTCAGCAATTTGTAACATGCTGCTCACAGACACCATTTAGGAGTTCTGTAAGAGGACCATCCAAAAGATTCACAGCCAATTCTACTTCTATGAACCAGGAAGCCATCCCCTAAAGAAGTCATGCCACCACTCACTGACAAAAAATAAAGCCTTTCTGAAAAAAAAAATGCAACTCCCAAAAAGCTACAATTGACTCCCCTTGACGTGGACCTGGAAGTGCTTAAATAAGATCTCTTATGCTTTATGTTGATGAACATTGCCAAGTGTTGGGCCCCATGATATAAGTAGAGACTCTGCTTTTTGTTCTCCATGCACCCAGACCCAAATAATCATAGAGAAACTATAACACTATTTGGCCAATGGCTCAGGTGTATTTCTAGATAGCTCTTACATCTTAATTAACCCATTTACGTTAACCCGTGTTACAGGACTATGGCTTACTGGCATCTCCTTGACTCTACATACTCCTTTATATCTCTGTTGTAAGGAGGGACAGTTTGTTCATCCTGGCCAGCTGGCTAGCTTAGTCTCAAAATAACCACACAGAGATTGTATTCATTAAAACACTTTTTGGCCATTAGCTCAAACTTCTTATTGGATAACTCTTACATATTAGCTTAACCCATCTCCTTTAATCTCTGTATCACCACATGATAGTGGCTTACTGGAGATTCTAACTGGTGTCCATCTCAGGCAGAGGATCCATGGGTTCTCTTCTCACTGCTTTCTTTCTCCCAGATTTTAGTTCTGTCTTTTTTGCATTCCTAAATTCTGCCCTATCAACTAGGCAAGACAGTTTCTTTCTTTATTTCTTTATTTATTAACCAATGAAAGCAACACACAAACAGATGAAACTCTTACACCATTTCCCCTTTTCTGTTTAAACAAAAAGGAAGGCTTTAACTTTAACATAGTAAAATTACATATAACAAAACAGGTATCAAGCAAGAATTGCAGTTACAATATTTATATCTACTTTATTTTTTATCATAAATAGGGAAAGCTATAGCTATAAATTCTTCAACTCCATCAAAGACTTCAGAAGGATAATATTACCTATGTAATCTTTAAGTGCATTATAAACAACTTCCAAAACTCTAGAAATGACAGAGATGTCTTGCTGCCTGGACAGTCACCCAAAGTTTGTCTGTATTGTTGGAGCATTCATCTTCAGCCTACAGGTCTAGAGTATCCAGCAGACTTTTCAATGAAGCAGGAAATTTCAAAGACAATTCAGTCACTTTTGTCTGTCTCCTGCAGAATGTCTCTGACATTCGGAACCCTGAAGGACCATCTCACCTTTAGGCAAGTTTAGCAGCCATCTCTCTGTGGATACTGCAAGTCCAGTGAAGCAGTCCAGGCAAGAGCAGTTTCTTGCCCAAATGTCTAAGGAGCCTCTTTGATGCCCATCTTCCTCTCAAAGTAGCTTGGTGCTGCCTGGAGCAGATATATTTTACTGCCATGAAAAGTCCTAAATTTTTAAAACATTTAAATGACATATTCTAAAGGTCTCTGAAAGATTTGAAGAATCCCTATTCATTTGAAATACTTCTCTGTACATCGAGAAAATCTAACTAACATAACTACAAACTTGACTATTATAGAGGATTATCTGTTAACCTATATTTCTTAATTATACATTACATTTTTAAATGAGCTACACAAATGCAATACCTTAATCAAGGGCAGAAATATACATATAACAAGACTGATCTTAAATTTGTAACAATAAACCAAGATCCATAACAATGTAGATTATTCATATCTATATCACATCCCCCTTTTAATGTAAATAAACATTTACAAATAATATTTGGAAATATGGGCACAGTTCTAGCCAAACTTCTTCCTGCTGATTGAGGGTGCTGTTAATTAGGTATTTTATGGTGGCTGCTTATTCATCCCAGCAACCCAGCTATTTTAGCCCCAAAATAACCACGCAGAAATTAGATTCATTAAAACACTGCTTGGCCATTAGTTCTTACTTCTTATTGGCTAACTCTTACATATTAGTGTAACCCATCTCCATTAATCTGTGTATTACCACATGGCAGTGGCTTACCCTAGATTCTAACCATTGTCCATTTCAGGCAGAATATCCATGGCTTCTATTCTCTCTGCTTTCTTCCTCCACGAATTCAGTTGTCTTTTCTGCTTACTTAATTTCAGTCCTATAAGCTAGGCCAAAGCAGTTTCTTTATTTATTAACCAATGAAAGCCACACACAAACAGAAGGAATTCTTACACCATAGCTCTGTTTGGATTTTTTGCCTGGTTATAATATGTACTGCCATAGACCATAGCTGGTTATTTATTAGCCAATGGTAATAAAACCAATTCACTACATACAGAGGGGAATCCCACATCAAGACATGAGTAAGCAAGTCTGAAGGAGATCACCAAGGTTACTGCACGATTTGTTTCCATTGGTGGAATTGAGGTCAATGTCTTCATTGGTTCACATTCCAGTGCACAATGAATGCACACACTCCTTCAATCAGGTACAGGAGAGCTAATACAATTGTCAGCAGAGTGTCTTCCTAACACTAAGACTTTGGCTATATCCCATTTCTCAGCTGCTCATGATTATAATCAAATCCTGAATGTTCATTGCCCCAGGCAAGGAAGACTGTTTCTAATATCTGTGTGAGAAAGCACTGGGAAATCAGCAAAGTCGGGTTTTTAAAACAATATGCCCTAGAGAGTTAAACAATGTAAACAGAGACATGTTTAGCACCACTGTTACATATGCTGTTGCTTCCCCCTAAGGTCTTCACTATTCAGGTTTTTTAAATTTGTTTTGTTTTGGTCATATTTTAATCATTGCCTTTTCCCTTAGTAGTTGGCTTTTGCTTTCCTATGTTTTTCTTTTTCTATATTGTGTAGAATCTGTCTGATACTTTAAAAATAAGAAATAAAAACCAACACAGCAAGATCTCTTCTGAAAGCTGAGCACTGATTATATAATTATGTAAATGCCTGTCTGAATAAGCTTATAGCATGTAACACATCTCCTATGCATTTACAGTGGACAGTGAGCATATGCTCACAATGTCAGATTCCTGCAATCAAGATGCTGAACTCCTGACTGGGAAGCCCATTGTAACAGAGTGCAGGTATCTGGAAGGAAGAGAACACTTTTGTAAATTGCAATGCATGATGATAAATCTGAAATAATTGAATTCCATGCTGACTGAGGAAGCTGTGGATGTTTTCAGAGTAGTGTGGATAATTTATTGCAGAAAATACTTTTCAACTGAAAAGAGTATCTTCAGGGCATTTTAGCTAATTAATCATTTACTACATTACAAAGAGATTAGAATGTGAGTTGCATATGGATCAGTAATGGAAAGAAGAAATTTTAGTTATACAGTGTTTCACCCTCAGTGGAAGGCTGATTTTTGTCTGGCAAAGAAAACCTTTAACCCAGTTAAGATAATACAACATTAACTAAGTTACAATGAAATTATAACGTTAGAAAGAGACTCACCGTTGCTGAGAATGCTTTCAGGGTACTTTTGAGAATGCCAAGTAAAATTTCTGAGCAGGTACTGGATCTAGGGTATGGATGAATGCAAGAAGAAGAGTTAGGCCCACAGTGAGTGACACACAAATAAAACACAATGTTGATAAATAAAAATTTTAATGCATTTTACAAGATTTTTTCATTATTTCATCACAAGCTAATAATTATAAATATCACCCCATAGATAAGCTATTTAATGTTGAATTGAATGTCTGAATCAGTATTTTTCCTTATTTTCTATTTTTTCTATATTTTTATACAATCCTGTTTCTAGCTAGTGTCTCCTTTCTGTTTTTTCATTGACTTTCAGTTTATTTTTATTTTCTAACATGACTGCAGCCTTCACTCCACATCTCCCACTCTTTCACTTAGACCCAGCTCTTAATCTGCTTGTCCATAGCATTCTCAGAATAGGATGCAACTTTCTCATGGACACCAGCCAATCCTGGTGTACGAAGTTGCTTTCATCCCAGGCACTTCACATATATTTAAGCAGGAAAATGCAATCCTGCATGAGGAACAAGTTTCAAACTATCAGCCACAGGGACAAATCATTTTCCAGCTGCCAGTTCTCTCACAAATCAATCAATCCTCACAACTGTCACAAAATAAGCAGAGGATCTAGGTGGATCCTATGGAGCCACAGCGGTTGTTGGTATATTCCCAAAGAATAACTAATTGTCATTCAAAGTTTGCCTTATTTCTTTGTTAATTTGAAATTTATGAGGTTAAATTTTCTTAATATAAATTATATATCCCAAATATTATAAGACGGCTGTATTTGTACTATCTCTGGGGCAATAACTAACCCTGCAAGGTGAGGACTCTGCTTAAGCTGATAATATATTTCATATAAACTTACTTCATCTATATGGACAAACAAAACATTATCCATTAACGGATGATATAAAATTATGGAAATTGATCTCTAATAATTTGTATAACCTGAGCCACAGACTTCTGGCATAACGTAACATATTTGCCATACCCTGAGGCAAGACATTCAAATGATAACTTCTAATTGGTTCTTTGAAATTAACTGATGAACAACTAAATGAAATCTTTAACAATTTTGGGGGAACTAAGAGCATTATGTAAATATAATCTTTTATATATAAAACAATATTTTAGGTATCTTTTAGTATGGAGGAAAGAGAAAGCAATGCAAGCTGTTAAGCTTTGATTAGATCTCATTAACTTTCTTAAATCTTATATTTTTCTCCAAGTTCCAGATTTCTTTGTTAGGGGAGATCATCTTTAACTGTTTTTTCCTGTAAAGCAGAAGTCATAGTTAGCCCCTGGGTATATGATTAACCAAAATCTGAACAAATTCAAATATAAGAAGAGATGCTAAATTTCTTTCTAATAGGTCTCAAAGAAGCCTGAAATACTGCATTAAGATTGTCGTAGGCTAGCTGTTTAATATTCTAAAGTCAAGCTTTTGCATCCAATATTAATTTGATTGCTGAATGTGTCATCCTCAAAGAACTCATCAGGGCCCTGCCTTACTTTAGATAAGTTGACAGTGTGCTATCTGGAAGACAGGAGTGTATTACAGGCATTCTTAGTAGTTACACTCATTTGGGTTTATGCTGTTATTTCAAAATTTAATTGCTGATCTGGTTTTCTATGAATGTCCTCAACAGTAAGCATATCAAAAGAAAAGGCAATTTGTTGGACCTGAGTTCTCTCATCTGTGGTGTGACTTTGTTATGCATGTTTGGTTTTCCATAACAGATAGTCTCCTTTTAACAGGCAAGCTTTGTCCATCTGCTCCCATATCCCAGGAAGTAAGGCTTCAAACCTCCTGTACTCTATCAACATTTGCATAAAAGGGCACTTGGGTTGTACTAAGCTCAGGTTCCATTTAAGTCTTTGAATTGTTTGAATGGGCTCAGGGAACCTAATCTATTATTTTCTTGTGCATCCCTTTGCTCTGTTTCTAATAATATTTCAAAAGCTTGCCCTTTCTTTCCTCAGTTTGCACCTTCTCTGAAACTAACTTGCTTGAGAGATGCAAACCAATTCTGAGTGTTTGTAGTACTCCAGGAGAATTGTGCATCATAGGTGGACCTAAAACAGCAATTGTGTAGGAAGAGGACTTCTTTTCTGTTAAGAGGATATTACAGAGTTTCCTACTTCTGTGAAGGTGGTAATACTAAATTTCTCAAGCCTTTAAGCTCCTTCTAAATATTTCCACCACTTTTTACCTCTCAGCATTCCTCACCAGAAGCCAAGGACTTGAAAGTTCCATATTATGGTACTTAGAGGAATCTTCCTTATAGCTCACTAGGCCAAGGCTGCTCACAATCCCACAGAACTATAAATGCTTCCTCATCTATCAGCTTATGTGGAGGATCAGTGTTTCTTGTCTCACTTAAACCATTTCCGGGGTAAGTACCTTTTGCCTTTCATAGTGCAAATCCAAATTCTCCTTTATAATCACCCGCAAATGAAAAGAATTTTTTTTTGTGATCCTAACAGGTCCATATTCATTATAATGATCTTAAATTTTTATCTCAATTTTTCTGTGTCCAAGGTTCTATGCTTGGAAACACAAAGGGTGAGCTGCTCTACAAATTCTAAAATTTCTGGTTTTGTCACTGTTCCTACTTAGCTCCTCTTAATCTTAAAATATCTCTAAACAATTGCATAGACAGTTGACTACTGATTCTCTGCCCCCATACCTGTGCTTTCCATTCCTTTGTTTGAGATCTCTGTCTTTAATGGTTCCTACTGCATCTCTACTTGAATGCATGTCCTCTTCCAACAGAAGACTTTATGATACAATAAAAATGACTTCTGTACTGAAGCATTCTGCCAGTATAGCTGCTGTCTAAAATCCAGCTTTTTGCTGGACTTATTCAATGTCTGGCTATAAACAACCTTTGACAAAGAATCCTGTTTCAGCAGAAGACAGAGGGAATAGAAACCTAGGAAAGGCCAGAAATTTTTGGAAATTTCCCACTCCTCCCCCTCCCTCTCCAGTCCTAAGAGCAATCATGGTTTCTGCCCTGTGGAAAGTCCAAGGTCCACTCCCCTCCCCTCCAGGTCTAGGGAGGTGTGCATCCAAACAGACTATGCTCCGACAAGGCCAGTCCATGCAGTACAATCAAAACAATGCCATTGTCCTTGGCTTCTCAGTCAGCCCTCATTGTCAGCCACATTCAGAGAGTCCAGTTTGATCACATGCTCCATCAGACCCAGTCCAGCTGGCCTTGGTCAGCTCTCATTAGATCAGTCCCATTGTCTCAGTGGTTGGATGCACCCCTAGCATCCTGACTTCCTTGCTCATATTCTCCCTTCTTTAGCTCCTCATTTGGACCTTGGGAGCTCAGTCCAGTGCTCCATTGTGGGTCTCTGTCTCTATCTCCGTCCATCGCCAGATGAAGGTTCTATGGTGATATGCAAGATATTCATCAGTGTGGCTCTAGGATAGGGTCAGTTCAGGTACCCTCTCCTCTGTTGCCCACGGAACTAGTTGGGGAAATCCCCTTGGACACCTGGGAACCCCTCTAGAGCCAAGACTCTAGCCAACCCTAAAATGGCTCCCTTGGTTAGCATAACTTCTTCCCTGCTCCCATATCCACCTTTCCTCCATTTCAATTATCCCATTTCCCCCAAGGTCTTCCCAATCCTCCCCTTCTCCCTTCTCTCTCCCCATCTCCCCTTCCCCCTAACCCACCCACACTCCCCTGATTCCAACTTTTGCTGACGATCTTGTTCACTTCCAATATCCCAGAGGATAAATATATTTTTCTTTTGGTTCACCTTTTTATTTAGCTTTTCTAGGATCACGAACTATAGGCTCAATGTCCTTTGTTTATGGCTAGAATCTGCTTATCAGTGAGTACATACCATACTCCTCTTTTTGGGTATGGGTTATCTTACTTAGTAAAGTGTTTTCTATTTCCATCCATTTGCATGCAAAGTTCAAGATATTATTGTTTTTTAGCACTGAGTAGAACTCTAAAGTATATATGTGCCGCACCTTCTTTATTCATTCTTCTATTGAGGGGCACCTAGGTTGTTTCCAGGTTCTGGCTATCACAAATATAGTGCTGTTATGATCATAATTGAACAAATGCTTTTGTAGTATGATTGGGCATCTCTTGAGTATATTCCCAAGAGTGGAATTGCTGGATCCTGAGGTAGGTTGACTCCCAGTTTCCTGGGAAACCACCACACTGATTTCCAAAGTGGTTGATTGTTAAATAGGGCAGAAGATAACACCTTAGTGACTTTTCACAAAGACTAAGGCAGTACATGTAGGAGTAATAGTCTCAGAAGATATATGTGTACTTTTAGAATATCTGGCTTTGAAAATGCAAACTTAGAATGCATAAAGATAGTTGAGCCTCTAATGGTCAGATCAACACCAGTATTTGAAGGGATCTTGCATACAGTGAATATTGAGTCATTTGAATAAAGTACTGAGGTTTAGCTAAGAGAAGCAATTTTCAGTGTATGAAGAATCAACAATATTTGTTTTTCATCCTTTCAGTATTCAGTATTTAACGAAGAATTGACATGTACCAGCACCTGATGAAATTCTGTACATGTTTTATCTCAACTTTAAAAATATCTTGGATTAGTTATTTTAATGTAGCAGCTACTTTAAATGTAATGCCTGTATTGTTTTTTATCTTTGGAAAACAAAATATTAATTAATAAATGTATTAGTATGTGCAAAAAAAAAGAATCAACAAAATGCCAAATGAGGAGGGATTATATGAGCAATGGAGATTCAAGCTCCTGAGAGGTAAACCTACAGAGAACAGTATCATGATTATGGGAAACCATCAACTCTGTACCAACAGCTGTGAAGCCTGTATTCTACTGATCTAGGCCATCTGCCTATGAGAGACAACTGTCTATCTTGCTCTATTTTAGGTGGCAATTGCATGTGGACCCGGATTTATTTCTGGTGCATGTTCTAACATTTTGGAGACAACTCTGTAAGGAGGGATGTCTAAATCATCTTGATTTGGTAGGGTTTTGCGACAGCCTCCGCTTAATGTATCAGGCTATGTTGACTCTCCATGAGAGGCCTTACATTTGGGAGGAATTAGTCAAGGATGAGCTGTTGGGAGGCAAGCATGTGGGAAGAGGACTTGGTAAAGAACAGTCTTTATAATGTAAAATGAATAAAAATAATGAATACATAGAAAACAATTACGTAAATGCCAACTTATCAGGGACTCAAATATTATCTCATTTAATTTCATAAAAAACTTATAATGAAGCAAAAGGAAGAACTACAGAGACACTAGTACATGCATATTTATAGACACACAGCATTCGGTCTGAGGACTTTTGTCCTGATATTCTTTTACTAAACATCTGCATTTTTCTTTGATCATATGAAACAAAGCTTAAACTACTATGACAGTTGCAGTTTAACACAGCTCAGAGTACAGCATGTGTTGTTGCATGGCATTTGTGGCTTGCTCCTCACCCTTGTTTCTCTCAGAGACTAGCTTCATGTTTGTTTGAGGTATCAGGGAGCCATGATTACCACTGCACCTCTGGGATATTACTGAGTCCATGCTTACACTGAGTAGTATACAGCCTTCCATTAATAAACCTTATTAAGTATTTAGATGGAGGGCCACTTAATAGAGTCATACTCCTGTTAGTCACCATCAACCAGCCCAAAAGTCTTCTCTTAAAATGCTATTCCTTTCTTTGCCACTAGCATTGATCTGAGCTGCACAAAAGCAGTTATTCAGAATCCCTATTTGACTCCATTTTTTGATCCATTAGAATCTTTCATTATATTTATTAGTTATTATGTAGTAATTAGTGCCCCACATCCGAATGCCATTAGTAGGCACAGTTCTGAGTCTTACCAGAAAGTTTCTATATAGTAACAGAGAAAATTATGTTTAATCATATACACTCAAATAATAATTCAGGCTTATTACTATTTAACTTGTACATTTTTAATTAATCATATTTCTTATGTGTGATTTCATGTAGTTGGTATCTTTTCTGAATATAGCAAGTACATCTCCTTCCCACTGCTTCTCATGATACTGAGACTCCTCCATCTTTCCCATCTTCTTTGTCTGGTTCTTAAGCTTAACTTGGTCCTCCTAGATATATTTCAGTCAGGGACTTTATTAAATCAGTCACAATGACATATATTCATCCAGGATAAACGAATATTCTATACCTTGATCTTGATTTTCAATGCACACACCCTTTTATTACATTTATTGATTTGCTGGTGGAAACATAAATCACCATCCTTGCTATCTGCTTGGCAAGCTTTATGATTAAAATCTATTCAGGAATAAAATGGTGTATATTTTTATAAATGAATATTTAGTATAAATTATCTTTGTTTATTCTTTACATGTTTCACTTGCTGAGCAGTGTTTTCATCCTGAATGCTCAAATTAAGAAACTGAAGAACAACCACACGAACATGAAAAGTGAACCTGCCCAGTTGATGCTTAATATCTTACAACATGCTGGGCTGTGATATATAATTGCCTTATAATATCAGATTAATGACAAAGCCCATTTTCTTTGTCTGGATGCTCCTCCCATTTTGTGACATAAAGTAATTGCAGCAACACAATTTCAAAGAGTAAAAATACTGTGACTTTAGTCATTTCCAATGACATAAGGACAAACATCGAAAAAGAAATATTCAAGTCCTCATTTTGTTTCTGTCTATGACTTGCAATTATATGTAAAAGTTCCCTTTTGCTTTATGCATGGTTCAACTGCTACCATAGAAAAACATATGTTAATTTTACCATAAAATCAACACGGTGAATTTTACTAGGTAAGCTGTTTCAAGGGAGTATTCCCATAACAGCTTTGATCTCTTTGTGTGTATTCTCACTTCTCCTAGTCTTCAACTGGGCATAAGTAACTCAGCCCTGTGATGACTACAGATCCCTGCATCTGCTTCCATTAGGTGCTGGATGACAGGTTCTATGATGACATTCAAGAGAGACATAATTCTGACTACAAGGCAACAGCTATTCAAATACCCAACCCAATATTGCTTAGGTTTTCACTGTGGTAATCCTTGTTGACTTCTGGGAATTTCTCCAATTCCAGGTTTTCGCAGGTATCCAATGGCTCCCTCAATTAAGGTACCTTTCTCCTTGCTCTCCATCTCTGTCCATTCCCCATCTCAAACATCGTGTTCTTTCAAGTTTTCCTCCCCTCTCCTTTTATCCACACCTCCTACTCTTCCAAATTTCCTTCTCCCTTAACCCATAATTTCCCATTTTTATCAGGTGATCTTGTCTATTTTCCTTTACCACAGGGATCTGTGTATGTTTTCCTTGTTACTTAGCTTCTCTGTGTCACGGGCTCTAGGTTCCTTATTATTTGTTTTATAGTTGGGGTTCAATTATGATTAAGTACATATCATTCTCATCATTCTGGGTCTGGCTTACCTCACTCAGGGTGTTTTTTCTGGTTTCATCCTTTCACTTGTACATTTAAAGATGTCATTGTGTTTTACTGCTGAGTAATACTGATTTTTGTAAATGCACCATATTTCCTTTATCCATTCTTTGGTTTATGGGCATCTAATTTGTTCCCAGTTTGTGACAATTACCAATGATGCTGCTATAAACATAGTTGAACAATTTCCTTGAAGCATAATTGAGCAAACTTTGTATTTAACTCCAAGTTAGGTATTGATGAGTCTTACAGTTGATTGATTTCCAATTTTCTAAGAAACTGCCATACTGAAATCCACAGTGTTGTACAAGTTTTAATCCCATCTTCATTCTGTGTCTGAGATGGAATATACAGGAGGTTCCTCTGTGCTGCTCTTATTAAATTAGATGCATGAAAATGATAGAGGAAGAACCCAGACAATTGCCCATTTTTTGACAATATCATTTACTATTCAGAAAAGATAATTCAACATTGGGATTTACAGAGGACCATATCATATTTAGTGAATAATTAGAATACCATGATCTTTAGAGTGGTTTACAGTGTGTTCTGTGAGTTATAGGCATTATCTTATTCTTTTGCTTTTATAGCTACATTGTTACCTGAGATAGCCAAGTAGCAGTCTCAGTCAGCAACAAGCACATTTGGAAATTTGCAAACATAGAAGGTATTTTTGGAATACTCATTTTCTAAAGCAGGCATGCTAGTGTTATACCATTCAGGGACAATAGAGAAGTGTGGTAACAGGAAGGTTTCTGAGCATCCATGGCCTGCAAGGTTAGAAAGGCACATTTAAGTACAAGAATAAATCATATCACAAATCTGCTAGTTGTAATCAATACCTGCATTAAACCAGTATTTGATAAAATGTAAGCATATTGGCCTTAATGGTTTTTTTAAAAACTGGAACTAAATGCATAATTCTTGTAGTGCATTCAGTGCTGAAAAATTCTCAATATGCCTACTGTCAGGAAAAATGAAGCCAGACTCTTACTAGAGTCACTATTTGTTGTTTTGAACTAATTGAGAAGGAAATTTAGAATTATTTCAGGGTAGCTTTCCATGAAATTCACTCATGTACCAATAGATGGTTTCTAAATGATAGACATACAAGTTACTTAAGTAAGTTCTGTTTTTATTAAAGATAAAAAATTCAGATTTAATAGTGACTATGGAATTTGGAGAGAAATTTTTGTATTTAGAAGAGAGTATATTTAAAGTAAATACATTAAATTAATATTTAGAAGATAATTTATGCATATTAATTGCATGTAGGAACAAAAATATGAACTCCACTTCTTGCAAAGGTTAGATTGTAAGCATCATAAGGCCTTAAAACAGGCAAACACAAATGTTAAAAATAAAAATATTTAAACGTTTTTCTTGAAATAAATTTATCTGTATAATTTTATCATTTATATACTGTGGGATTCTCTATTATAGTTGGGTCTCTTTGGAAGAGGGCATGAAATCAACATTTCTTTCTACAATCCACCATCTCCTGTACAACACTCTAATGGACTTAAATATATTATGTATTATAATTTAACATGGAAAATTTTAATTATATATCATATTTATATATAATACATGTTGCTTATATTATGTGTAACATATTTAATTATAATTTGACTGCATAAAAACCCACACAACAAAAGAGACAAAAAAGTCACACAAAATCAGAAGCCAGATGCTCTTGACTGCACAGAGTCACAATTAGAAATCTACAGACAGGAATTGAGGCTACCATGTATGCAGGTAGATTTGAGACAAAGGCAGATGCAAAGTCACTCAGACAACCAGTCATACTTAAGCAGTATTTTCTGCTTTTAACTGGAGGAAAAACACAGATATATTTTTTTATCTTATGCTCATATTTAAATTGCTAGGCATCTTTTCACACACAGGAAGGAGAGAGAAAGAGCTCTGGATGAGATCACCAAGATAAATGCAGTCCTGTGCTTTGTAATCCTTGGTTTGAGAGCTCTCTCCTTATTGGTTCATAGACGACATAAAAATGTCTGTACAAAGGGATTTTACTAGTCAGGCTCCTGATTAAAGTCCAGCTCGACTTTAGTCAGGCTCCTGATGGTAAACAACCACTGAGAAAATGTCTTTCCCTGAAATCAACAGGAGACAGAAGCAATAGAAATTAAGGAAAGCAAGGATTTGATGTAATTTCCCATGCTCCTGCTAAGAGTCACCTGTTCCTGTTCCCAGTGCAGGATATGTGCTCAAGTCTCTGAAACAACTGCTTCAGCCTTAATATCTGTGATTCCTGGGTTAGACTTGGATTTTGCATTTTCTGTAATCAAAATTTACTTTCAGAGTCAATTCCTGACAACACCCGGGGATGGAATGATTATATGCGCCTCTGGATGCCCAGTAAAATAACTGCAGTGTCGGGAAGTATCCTCAGGCATCCGGGATCCTGAAAATTATAAGTAGCAGATTCCCCAGTCAGTGTGTTAGGGACTCTGACTTGGCATTTCTGAATGTGATACCAGTAAATTGAAATCGGCAGCACAGAATCGCTATCAGCCATCATCAGGAAGAAACAGAAAATTTCAAGTAGATAGACAGGATAAAGACGCAAGACGTGGAATGTTTAACTTTCTCGTAATTACCTGCAATGGTAATTACCGAAATTCCTCTTTCGGTAATTGCGTTCTGGTCCTAGGTAAAAGACCCTTTTTTCTGTCATTCATTTTCAGTTTCATTTTTTTTTATGGAGGACCAAACAGTTAGATGGGAGGGAGAAATGAGTAAGCAGCCCTGATGCAGATCTCCAAGGTTACCAAGGTTTATTCCTGTTGGTGGAATTGAGATCATTCTCCTCAATGTTCCAGGAACAATTTGAATGAGCACACTCCTTCAGACAGAGGCAAGGAGTGCTAATAACATTTTCAGCATAGCTGATTTTCCTAGTCAGGGTCTGGCTATATTTCAGCTCTCAGCTGCTCACTGTTTTAATAGAAACCTGAAAGTACATTTACCCAGACAAGTCAGGCTGTTCTAGACTTCTATACGAGACAGAGCCCAAGGAAATTAGCAAAGTCAGGTACTGTCTTATTCCCTGTATTAAAGTTTTGAGTCACCTGCTACAGCCTCCTGTGCATCTAGTCGATCCCTGCTCTTGATCTCTTTTTCACTTTAAACTTGTGGCACCACTGTCTCAGTCTTGAACACTGCAGTATCTACAAGGAAATAATTCACTTCAGGTTTTAGCATCTGATAGGGTCTAGGGGAGTAATGCTTTATTTTCTCTGAGATTTATTATGGGAATGTGTATGAAACTGTAAGTTTTTTTCATGAAAACTTAGAGTTATTGAAAACATTATGCAGTAACATATGAAGGCACAACCCTACCTGTAACTAATGACTCTCAAGATACAATAAGGTATAGAAGAGGACACATCCTTCCTTCTTTTCATCTTATTGCCTTTTAGTTTCTCACAGGCTCAACTTTGCTGTCTTGGTTGACATGGTCTTTGTGTTTTGGCATAGATATCTCTTGTACATGATTTTGTTTTACTTGTATGTCCTTTTCTATTTAGAAAATCAGACAGAAAGAGATTTGTTGGAAGTCAACTATTTATTGATGATGGTAGCGGTGTATTACATACTACCCTTGAAAAACATCAGATTTATATTTTTATTGTGTTTGTTTCTGTGTGGAATGAACAAGTGCATATCTTATCTGGTATCTTCCATCTCAGACTCTTAATTCTCATGTCTGCCACTAATGTTGAGACTGGAAAACGTTGGTACTTTGGAATCAACAGCCACCATTTAAATATTTCTGCCATCTTTTCAATATAAATATGCTGGGCTTTCAAGTAGGTTTTAAAGAGATGAAGCATCAGAACATAGTACTACAAAACATCAATATTTTCTATAGAGAGAACTTCCCTGCACACCATTATGTTATTTTCCAACTAGTGCCAAAGGAACATCTCCGATATGGATCAAGTGATGCTCAAATATATGAATATATCAATATTTAATTAGGATTCACTTTCTTTCTATTATACTCTGGAAGAATAAAAGAAATTATTTTTATCTAAATCTGTTATTGTTGTATTCTAGATTTCTAAGCCATTAAAGCAGTGTGTATTTTGTGTTGCATCAAATATTCTTAGTAACATTATTAACTAAATTTCTACCCTGACTTTTATGTCCACTATGACAAAAATATATCTAAAAACTTATCACTAATTTTCTCTTTTGGGGCATGTAACTAGTTTGAGTAAAGAATTTTGGTCATGCTAATTTGAGTATTAGACTGCAATTAAAGCACAAGTATTCAATCCCATTTACACTCTAAATATTAGCAGATGTATTTCCATTCTATGACAATGAAACTGTGTAGGAGCTTCTGATATATATATATTTCAAATATATATGTTAGTTTAGCGTAGCAGTCCCCAGAAGTCTCTCAGCAGCCAAAAAAAAATAAGAGATAACATATTAATATACATAATTCAGACAGTCAGTGAACTTTGTATGTTTAAGTGGCTTATTCTTTCTTGATTCCTTTTAGACTATGACTGTATTCTATCTCTTTTAAGACTTTACCTTTATCAAAAAGTCATTTATTTCCTTTTATAACTATCTATATTCCTTTTCTTCTCTCTCCCAAGCCTATGTATATTTATCCAAAAATGTGATCCAATTAGAGGTCTTAATTTATGTCTAATTCTGTCCTATTGTGTATCTGTATTTTTTATTATCCAGCAGTGCTTTTTAAAATGCCAAGCACTTATTCAACTTAAGTGGCACCATTGCTAGGGGAAATATGGTACTACTTGCTCGCCTCGCCCTCTTCACACTGGTGGAGCTGCTTGCAACTTCTAAGAACCATATGCTGACCCTTCACTAGGCACACAGCTGGTCCATGCTGCCACCAAGCAAGTCTTAGCATGTTGCTTACAAACCCCATTATAATACTCTGTCCCTAAGGAGAGCCTGAGGTCATGCTGACAGCGTGGCTCAGAAAGCTGGCATTCCAAAATGGTGCTGCCCTTTTTCTGCTGCTGCTGAGTTAGGAAAAACTCTCTTAAAAGAACAGAAGAATTCCACCAACAAACAACCAGAAGTTTTGTTTAACTCTGTGTTTTTGTGTCTAGAATTCCTTTTCAAGCTTTCAGGTTTTATGTGGACTTTAATCATGTTGGGCTGCAATCAGCTGGAGGAAGTGTCATTTGTTAGTTCCTGGCTGCCCGGCTAGCTTTGTCCATAGAGCATGAGATTCTTAATCTCAGGGTCATGGGTTCGGGCCTCTTACGGATGCCAATTTGGAAAATGGAGCATGCTTGTTCATTTCCCAGCTCCCCAGACTCCCAAAATAACCACACAGAATCTATATTATTTAAAGCACTGTTTGGACCATAGCTCTAACTTTTTATTGCCTAACTCTTACGTATTAATTTAACCTATTTCTGTTAAGTATATCACCTCATGGCTGTGACTTACCAGCTAAAGTTCCAGCATCTGTCTCTGGTGGGGCTACATGGCATCTCTCTGAATCCACACTTTTGTTCTCCCAGTATTCCCTTTAGATTTCCCAGTCTATATAGGTTCTTCCCTATCAACAGTCCAAGACAGTTTCTTGATTTTCCAATGGTATTCATAAATGATGAAATCACACATCAATCAGAGTTAAGAAAGTAGTAGAATAGTTAGTTACATAAAAGAAACAACTGTGTCTACTATAAATAATATCCCTTTTGTTATTTTCTGCTTTTATGTTCATAAAATGCCCAAACTCATAGAGGGCTCTGTTCGTGAACAGACAATTGAAATATTAACAGGTGTATCTTTTTCTAGTATGTACATATGAAAAAAACTATATACAAACATTATTATGCAGTCCCAGGACATGAAGCATATGTAGTGAATGTAGGATCTCTGAGATTTACTGACCTTATTTCATACCACAGTTGCCAAATTCCAAGGTGATGTCATGATATTACACTAATGCATACAAATGGTATTTGATGGATACTTATGTACACATGTGTTATTGAATTTCCATTGTTCAAGTGTGCATATATAATTGTTTCACTGTAAAATCAAGACAATGTTCTACTGTATATTGAGGAACCATTATGAATTCAAAATGTTATCAGAAAGGCTTCTATTATTTAAAAAGGCAGTAAAAGGGAAAAGACAGATTTTCTCAGGTATGCTAGATTTGAAATGATACCCATGTGCACACATAAACACACATTTTCTCTGAAGTCACATGTAACTGAAAAGATGGAAGAGGTATATGACCTAAGGATGGTGTTCTGATATAGGTGAATGCAGACAAAATCTAGTGATGGCAACACATATAACAAAGCAGGTATCCAGCAAGAATTGCAGTTATAATATTTATAACTATTTTATCTTTTATCATAACTAAGGAAAACTATACTTATATCTATACTTTAGCTCCATCAAAGACTCCAGAAGGATATATTACATAAGTTAACAGGATGTGAATTGTAAGCAATTTCCAAAACTCTATAATTGAGAGAGACATTTTACTGCCTGGACAGTAACCAAAGTTTTTCTGTATCTTGTGGGCACCCAATTTCAGCATACAGGCAATTATTAATTTACAGACTTTTCCCGGAAATTTCAAAGACAATTTTCCCTATGCTGGCAGTGTGTCAGTCACTTTCTTCTGTGCCCTACACAATGTCTTGCAAACTCTTTCATGAAGCAGAAACCCTGAAGGAAAGTATCAACTTCTTTTGTCATTTTCAGCAGTTATTTTTCTGTGGGTTCTGCACGTCCAGTTCATACAGCATAACAGCAAGCAGTCCATGCAAAGGCTGTTTCCTGCCCAAATGTCTAGCGGCCTCCATAAGAAGCCTATTTGATACCCATCTTTCTCTTGATGTAATTGTTCTGCCAGAAGCAGCTGTGTATGTGTCTCATTGTCAGGAAAAGTCCTACACTTTTAAAGATTTTTTAATAGCATATTCTGTCATTCTTTGAGAGCTTTGAAGAATAATAATCCATCTGAACTATAACTCAGTATATCTTGGAAACCTAAATAATATAACTACAGACTTGGATATTATAGATGACTCTCTATTAAAATATATGTAATTATAAATTACATCTTTAAACTAGCTGTACAAACACAATACCTTAATCAAGATCAGAAATCTTGATTCTTTTTAAAATTTATTTATTCATTAAAAATTTCTACCTCCTCCCATTTCCCTTCTACTCCCCCCACTCCCCCTCCACCTTCCTCTGCAGTCCTAAGAGAAGTCAGAGTGCCCTGCCCTGTGGGAAGTCCAAGATTCTCCCCTGCCCATCCAGGTCTAGGAAGGTGTACTTCCAAACAGACTAGACTCCCAAAAAGCCAGTACATGCAGTAGAATAAAAACCCAGTGCATTATCATTGCCTTCTCAGTCAGCCCTCATTGTCAGCCACATTCAGAGAGTCCGGTCTGATCACACGCTTGTTCAGTCCCAGTCCTGCTGGCCTTGGTGAGCTCCCATTAGATCAGTCATTCTAGCCGTAAGCAAAGGACATTGAGCCTATAATTTGTGATCCTAGAGAAGCTAAATATGAAGGTGGATATGGGAGCAGGGAAGAAGATATCTTAATTACGGGAGGGAGAACATGAGCAAGGAAGTCAGGACCGCTAGGGGTACGTCCACCCACTGAGACAGTCTGACTGATCTAATGAGACCTCACCAAGAAATATTGATTCTTAAATTTGTGTAAATAAACCAAAATCCATACCAATGCAAATCTCTATAGCATATTCCCCATTAAATGTAAATGAACATTTATTAACTATTTTTGAAGATTTGGTTGTAGTTCTTTCCAAACTACTTTCTTTTGTTTATTGAGCAAAGTAATTTTCGGGGCGGGGGGGATGGAGATGGTGGATAGTAGGACATTTCAGGGGATCTTGTTCCATTGAACCACAATAGTCTTGGGAGAATCCACAGGTTCTCACCACCTGTGAAAAAAAAAAGTAGAACCTCTTTTACAAGCAATATATCCTTAGACCCACATTTTAAAGTCAAGATACCTTTAAAACATATTTGTTGGTTTAGATTAGCAGCATACCTTGAAATGTCTCTCTGTACTTAGTTCATACCCAGTCAAAAAATTAAAATAGCACAATAATATGCATAACATAGACTATCCATGTATTTTCCATCTTTACATGACTTGTTTTTCTTTACTCATTTAATCTATGACTGTCTCTATTCTGTCTCTTTAAAGACTTTATGTATAGCTAATGTTTAACACGCTAGTGAGTATTTACCAACAGTATTACATACGATAATGCATCCTCAGGAAGCCTTCATTTGTCAGAGTATTTTATGTTTTTCTGTTTTGGTCATGCTTCAAATCTTATATTTTTCCTTACCAAGTTATTTTTGTATCCCCCCTTTTTCTATTTTAGGTTTTGTAGCTGTTTGATTATTTTAAAATCAAGTAGTCCAAATGAAAGACACAAATCTCTTCTGAAACCTAATCAGTGATGATGACTAGTTTTATGATTTTTATTTTGAAAATTGGAGAGTAGTTTTAGAGTTGGATTTTGCATGATCTTTTTCAAAATTATTTTATATTAATATACATAATAGATTTTATTAATAGGAATTCCATCATAGAAAGAAAAACTTAAAGAAAAAGCACAAAGTACGTGTGAAATTGGATATAAGAACTTATAAACAACCAAAAAATCTTAAAAATTGACAATATGAATATATATAAAAATTTCTTTAATGAAACCAATTGATCTTATTTTATATTTTTATCTTTAGCACACTATGAGTTATTATATACAAGTAGGGTATATTTGGAAGAGGGCTTGAAATCAATATTCCTTTCTTCAATCCTATCATTTTTGAGGCTTGATTTTGTGACTATAAATATATTATGTATTATATTCAAGTAATGAAAAATATAATTTTATTATACATATAAAATATATTATCTGTAATATATATGGTGTTTTATATTTTAATTCAGCTACATAAAAATATATAGAATAGCAGAAAAAAAGATCTAAAACATTTAGCAGCCAGATATACTTGACAACCCAAAATCACAAAAGTCCAAACAGAAATGGAGGCTTTCAAGTATACAGTTTGAATCCAATCTGTGTTGAAGGGTGCTGAGAAATTATCATGAATAATTCATACTGTTGAACTTAAGAATCAGAATCTGTTGAAAAATTATGATTGGTTATCAGATGAACTATCTCTCTAGGAAGGTAATATGAACTCCATCCAGATAATATGCAAGAAAGAGACATTATCATTTCTGAAAAAAAATTCATAACTTGAAGTCATATGTGCAGAATAAGGACCAAAAGCTAAATGAATCAATGAAGGCAGTAGCATAGCACATAGGACTGGAGATTCAAACTTTAGAAAAGTCAGTGGTAAAAAGTTTTGAAACGATTTAGAATATTATTGGAACTGATGGGCAGAGAGAGAAGGTACAAGAATAGGATTTAGTCTCATCAGTATGAGTCAAATTCAAGGATGAGTTGCCCAGAGTTTATGTAGGATTTTCTTCTATCTATCTGTTGCTTTCATTGGTTAATTAAGAAAATTGCTTGGCCTGATAGGTCAGAACATAGGTAGGCAGGAAAGACAGAACAGAATTGTGGGAAAAAGAAAAGCAGAGTCAGGCAGATGCCATGGATCCAGCTGCCAGGTCAGACATGTTGAATCTTTCCTGGTAAGCCACCACCTCGTGGTGTTACACAGATTATTAGAAATGGGTTGATCAAGATGTGAGTATTAGCCAATAAGAGGCTAGAACTAATGGGCCAGGCAGTGTTTAAATGAATACGATTTCCGTGTAATTATTTCGGGTGTAAACTTGCTGGAGAGCCTGGATCCCGGCAAGAATGCAACCCGCTGCTCCTTTTGCAACACAGAGTTTTAACTGCTTATTCAGTTTTCTGCTCAGAGAAGCCATCTTGTACAAAATATCCTTCTATCGTCAAGTAATATAAATGGCAACCTGTATGCATCAGTGATATAAATGAAAGTAAGCAGGCAATAGTATCTTAATAGTGTCTTGCATCCATTTACCATTTTGGACGGACAGGATTCAGGAATCAGGAAAGAGAACTGAATATATACCAGGGTTAAATGTGGCCTGAGAGAACCCATTAGTAGCTTTTTACAAAGACTAACTAAGGCAGTAAGAGTAGGAGTCACAGACCCAGAAACTAGATGTGTCATTTAGTATCTCTGGCTTTTGAAAATGCCAACGTAGAATGGAAAAAGATACTTGGGCCTTTAAATGTCAGACCAGCATCAATAGAAGAATTGATCTGGCATACAATGAATTTTGAGACATTTGAATATAGTCCTGGGCTTTGGTAGGAGAAATAATTTTCAATTCATATTGTAGGGTTTTGGAACTGCCTAAGCTTAATGTGTCTAACTACGTTGCCTCCCCATAGGGGAAGCCTTACCTTTTTTATGAGATGACAGGTGATGAGCTGTGGGGAGGCAAGCCTATAGGAAAAGGAGATGGTGGGAGAACTGGGTTTAGAATGTAAAATGAATAAAAATAAATAAATAATACAATTCCTTAAATCCCACCTTATCAGTGATTAATTAAATATTATCTCATTTAAATCCACAATACACTTATAACAAAGAAAGGAGCTGCAGAGACACTGGCACATGCATACTTTAAGTACATGCAGTCTCTCTAGAGTCTTTTTTTATTTTGATCTTTTTTACTGGACATCTGTATTGTTCTTTGATCATATAAGACAAATCTTAAACTACTATGCTAGTTGCAGTTTAACACAGCTCAGAGTACAGCATGCGTTGTTGCATGGCATTTGGAGCTGGTTTCTTGCCCTTGGTTTCCTCAGAGACTAGCCTCATGGCTGCAGTACAGGGAGCCGAGATTTCCACTGCACCTCAGGGATATTATTAGCTCCATGCTTAAACTGAGTAGTGTACAGCTCAGAGTAAATAAACCTTATTAAGTATTTGAACGGAGGGCCACATAACAGAACTATCTTCCTGTTTGCCGCCAACTACTAGAACAGAAGCTTTCCCTTTGAGAGCCATTCCTGTTTGCCTCTAGCAAACTAATCTTAACTGAACAAAGGCCCTTATTCTAAAGTCATCTTTGATTCAATTTCTTGATTGCTTAGAATTTTTAAATATATATTTTAGTTATTATAATGTAATTAGGGCCCCACATCATAATGTCATTACTAGGCAGAGCTTTGTGTCCCACAAGACAGTTCCTAAATAACCACAGAGGAAATTTTTAGTTATTCTAAACACTCAGCAAATAGGGAAGGCTTATTCCTAGCTAACTAATTATTATAAATTAGTTATATTTCTTGTGTGTACTCTGCCATGTGGATTGGTACCTTTTCTCAGTGTAGCAAGTACATCTTCTTCCTACTGCTTTTCATAATACTGAGACTCCTTCATTTCTCCCAACTACTTCTTTGTCTGGTTATTAAGCCTAGCCTTATCCTGCTTAGACATAGTCTATTAAGTATTTTTATTAAATCAATCACGATGATATATATTCACACAGTATAAAGGAATAATGCATACCCTGTTCTTTATTTTTTCAATAAACACACCTATTAGATGCATTTTATATGTAGAAGGAAACATAAATTTCCATTCTTGCTATCTGTTTGATAAGTTTTATGATTAAAATCTATTCATGAAATATATATATATATATATATATATATATATATATATTATTTCATATGTATATGTAGTCTAAAATATCTGTGTTTATTCCTTATATAGCTCACTTACTCAGCAGTATTTTCATGCTGAATGCTCATGTCTAGAAGCATAAGAACAACCACATGAACATGGAAGTTGATCCTACTCAGAGGATGCTTAATATCTTACCACTGACTGGACTGTGATCTACAACTGCCTTAAAATATGGGACTAACGAACCAGCCCATTTTATTAGTCAGGCTAATTTTGTGACATGAAGTAAGCATATAACACAGTATCAAAGAGTAAAAACACTGTGACTGTATTTCCCATGAGATAAAGAAAACCTAATAAACAGAAGTATTCCAGTATTCATTGCTTTTCTGTGTACAACTTGCAATTATTCAAAAGAAAATCACATATAAATAACACTATGTTATATATAAAGGTTCCCATTTGCTTTATGTATGGGTTTCCCGGTACCTTAAAATGACACATCACAAACACAGGCAATTTCATCAGGTATTTATTTTAATTAAAATGAGCATGTAATAATTACAATATTTTATTTTCGTTTTGTTCCTGCTATATCTAGGCTGAGCTAGGTAGCCTTTCAGAGACTGGGTTTCCTAAAGTCAGAACAAGCAGGATGAATAAATCCTGGTCTCACTTTCCCAGTCCCCCCAGTCTGCCACTGCCATAAATCTGTCCCACAAAACTCAAAGGGCCTGGTTGTTACTATGCTGGCTCCTTCACTGTCAGGCCAGAGGTGCTAGGCTACCATTAGCTCAAGCAACCTGTTTCAGTGGGTATTCTCACCATGGCTTTGATCCTGTAGCATGTATTTTCACTCTTCCTATTCTTCATCTGGACTTTGGGAGTTCAGCCCTGTAATCAACTGTGGATGTCTGCTTCTGCTTCCATCAGTTTCTGAATATAGGTTCTATGATGACATTTTATGTTGTTGGAGGCCACTTGTTTATTTCCTGGCCACCTAGATTCCAGAAATATTCACACAGAAACAATCATTTAAATCACTGCTCAGCCCACTGACTCTAGTATTTTTATTGGTTAATGCTTACTGTTATGCCCAAATTTGTGAGGTCCCTGCAAAAGCCAACAAGGAAACCGAGTCTTGTATATAAAAGCAAAGAGTCTTTAATTTTAATCAATTTTGCAAACTTGGACTCTCTGAGTGTCCAACTCATTGGAATAACCAGAGAGCCCCAAGCTCAATTAGAATTGGATTTTTATTGTAGTAAAGGTGGGGGTGAGAGGTCTCTGAGGTTCAGGACCCCTGATTGGCTGACATTTGTCTAGGCGTGTCCTGGTGAATGTGCACTGGCAGGTGATCCTATCTACAGAGGTTGGAATGTTAGGCATATCCTTTGAATGGTCAGTTCTTGGGTGGTGGTCAGGTTCTGAAACCAGGTATTGCTTCAAGGTAATCTACTGAAAATCAGGCCTTTTACTAAATTTATCAAGGGCTGAGTTCTTCTTTGGGAGGTGATAGTGGTTGGAAATAAGAACTTCCTTTGGGTGTCACATCCATACTTTGCTTATCATGACTGGCCCCCACACTGACATCTTAATTTAATCTATATCTATATAAACTGTGTATTGTCACATGGCTGTGGCTTACTGGGTAAAGTTCTAGCGTCGGTCTCAGGCAGGGCTACATGACTGCACCATTCTTTCTCCCAGCATTCAGTTTAGTTTTCCCTGCCTAACTCGATTTCTGTTACACACCCAAGAGACTTTCTTTAATAACCAATGGTATTCACAACAAACAAGAGGAAATCCAACATCACCTCATCTTTTCCATTTAAATAAGAAGAAAAGTTTTTACTTTAACTAAGTAAAATTACGTATAACTAAACAGGTATTGAGAAAGAAATACAGATTCACATCTACTTTATCTTTTATTATAACCAAGGAAAACTATGTTATTACTATCTATTATTCAAATCCATCAAAGACTCCAGAATAATATATTTCCTAAGTAAACAGGAAGTGCATTGTAAGCAATTTCCAAAACTCTAGAAATTATCGACATGTCTTGCTTCCTGGACATTCATCTTAAAATTTTCTGTACCTTTGGGGCACCATCTTTAGCCAATGGGCCCATTGTATCCAGCAGACAATTCCATGAGGCAGAAACTTTCAAAGACAGTTCAGCATATATTATTAGTTTTTTTGTCACTTTCATCTGTGTCCTTCAGAGTGTGTTGTAGACTCTTTCATGAAGCAGGAGCCCCGAAGGACAGTCTCATATTTTGGCAAGTCAAGAGTCATTTCTCTGTGTGTCCTACATGCCCAGTTCGTCAGCTGGTCCGGACAAGAGTAGTTTCTTGCCAAATGTTCACTCAACTCCATAGGAGCCTCTTCACTCCATCATACTCTTGAAGTAGGTTGCTGCTGCCAAGAGCAGATGTATCTCACTATTATGAAAAGCCCTAAGTTCTAAAACATTTTAAATGTCATATGCTTAAGGTCTCTGAAAGAGGTAAAGAATGCCTGTCTAATTGAAATATATCTCTATACATCTAAAATATCTAAGCAACAATACTGCAAACTTGACTATTATAGATAATTATTATTAATCTATATTTCTTAATTATGCATCACATTTAAAAATGAGCTTCAGAAACACAATATCCTAATCAAGAGCAGAAATACAGATATAACAAAATTGACCATAAATTTGTATCAATAAATCAATATCGATACCAAGGCACATATCTCTACCATATTCCCCTCTAAACATAGACAAACATTTACAGACAATATTTGGGAAATTGGGCATAGTTTTCTCTAAACTGCTTCCTGCTTTTCTTTCAATAAAGTAATTTTTTGAGGAGTATTCAAGGTAACCTTTCAGTGTGTCTTGCTCTATCAAGCCTAATTAGTCTGGAAGGATTCCACCACTTCTCATCTACTGTGGAAACAAAAGAAGAACCCCTTTTCCTAAGCAACATATCTTTAGACCCATATTTTGATGTCAAAATATTTTTAAATAGATGGAAAAAATATGGTCTGCAATAAGGGATTTTACCAGTCAGGTTCCTGACTAAAGTTCAGCTTCTAACTGGATTTAATCAGGAGACTGGATATAAACAACTGCAGAGAAGAAAATCTGGCTCAGACTTACAGGGGACAGAAGCAATAGAAACTTAGCAAAACAAGAATTTGATGTGATTTTCCATGCTCCTGCTAAGAGTCACCTGTCCCTGTTTGCAGTGCAGGAAATGTGCTCTAGTCTAGGAAGCCACTGCTTCAGCCTTAATATCTGTGATTCCTTGGTTAGTCTTTGATTTGAATTTTCTGTAATCAAAATTTACTTTGGGAGTCAATAAATGAGAGAAACTTGGAATGTATTGATCTTATACACCATTGGAGGACCCACTTTGATAATTGCTATGTCAGGAAATAGCTTCTTGCATCTCAGGTTCTGAAAATTTCAAGGACCATATTCCCCAATCAGTGTGCTTAGGGAATACTACGTGGCATTGCTGAATGTGATATCAGTAAGCAGCAATTGGCACCAAAAATTCACAATCAGCCCCCTGAAGGCAGAAATGGTGGATTTCAGGTAGATAGGCAGTATACAGACCCAAGAAGTTAGATATATGATCAACTTCTAGTTACCTCTCAGTGGTTTTCCCTTTTGATAATTGTATTCTGCCCCAAAGTAAACTGCATTTTTTCCTGTCATCCACTTTCACTTTATGTTTTTCTGATGGAGCACACAATGAGATGCAAAAAAGAAATGAGTCAGCAGCTCAGATGGAGATCTCCAAGTTTACCACAGGATTTGTTTCTATTGATGGAATGGAGATCATTTTCCTTTTTGAATCATATTCCAGGAAGAATTTGAATACACATACTCCTTCTGTCAGGAGCAAGGAGAGCTAATATCATTTTAAGTATAGCTGATCTTTACTAGTCATGCTGTGGTTACATTCCATTTCTCAGCTGCTCAATCCCTACAATGAAAACCCAAATGAATAGCAATAGGATGCCACCAATGTTGGACTATTACATATCAGATCAGGAGAAGATCCTCTTGGATGTCAAAAATATGGGTCCTGGATATGTAAGGGAA
Organism: Myodes glareolus; assembly: GCF_982192425.1. Lineage (NCBI taxonomy): Eukaryota > Metazoa > Chordata > Mammalia > Rodentia > Cricetidae > Myodes > Myodes glareolus. The sequence goes on from NC_142049.1 coordinate 37,675,824, forward strand.
TAAGTTGTTAGAAGAAATACATGCATTCCTTGGGTCACTTGAAAACATAGTATACGATAAGACTGGTATAGAAAATTCATGGTTTTGCTAAGATTTCTTGGAGCAGTATACTTATAAAGTTGAGATTCTTTTGGAAGATCTAATTGACTAATTATAATACAAAACTCTCTATAATGTTGAACAGATAAGAGAGAGGACAAGAAAAGGAAGGAAGTGATAAAACTAGAAAGCAAAAGTGACAAGATTTGAAAGGAGCCTCAGTCATAGCAGGAAAATTATTGAAAGAAAGACAACTTTCGTGTTGATGCTATTGTAACATGATTTAAAAACTGCTAGTTCATTGAAGGAATCCATCATAAATCACTCTGAAGGAAGTCAAATTTATGACTTGTGTGGGTAAATATCTATTGCAACTTTTCACTATGCTGCCTACTTTAACATGAAGAGTATATGAATAACCGCATTTCATATTGCATTGTATGAAACCACCAAAAGATGAAGAACTGAAGTTTTGTACAATTAGGACCTAGGAAGAAAATTGGTAGATATTCAAGAAGTAGAGGCCTAAAGCTATTCCAAGTGTGGATTGAGTATCTTAAATGTAGAGAAGGTAGTTGTATTTTAATGGCTCATCTGCACAGATAGGTTTATGGCATAGCTGTAGGTATTCTCAATGTTACTCTCAATTGTACTAAGATAACAATTATGGCTAAGGTTTACAAAAGTCAAACTACATAGAAAAGACTAGAAGTAATCTGAGGGATCTAAGCCTGATGCACAAATGTAGTTAAAGGAAGAGGAGAACAGTCAGAGCCAAATCTCTGAATTCAAGCATTGGTGGGTTAAATAAGGAGTTCATTGATGAGATCTAGGTGATAGAAGTTGTCAGTCTCAGGAAAAATTAGTGTGAATTCTGCATATCCAACAAGTTGGAGCATCATATTTTTCATTTGTATATAACACATGTATTGTGAGAAATAAATGATGCCAATACATTAGAGCTACACATCCTCCAGAAGACCAGGCCTATATATAACTTAGTTTATCAATAGTTTTTAATATTCTGACACTTTCTTTTAATAGGTGTCAACTAAATTCACAAATCATTACCATCTTTCATCACTGCAGGCCTATTTTTAATTTTTTTATATTTAATTTTTATTTTATGTACATTGGTGTTTTATCATAGGTGACCTTCCCATCACATCACTGATTTATTTTCCAACTAGATCCAGAATTAACATTTCTGATGAGTGTCCAGAGATGCACAGATATATAGATATAAGAATATAAAATTAGCAATCAATTTATTACTATATGACTCAGAAAGAAAAAAAAATTCTGCATAGATTTGTCATCATTTTAGTCTCAGTTTTAAGTCCATCAATTGGTGCAGGACAATTGTCTATTTTCTGTGAACTATGTTTTAAATAAATGCTGATTGGCCAGTAGCCAGGCAGGAAGGAAAGGTGGGACAACCAGAAAGGAAGTAGAGGTGGGTCAATGAAAACAGGAGAATTATGGGAAGAAAGAGGCTCCCTATGCAGTCCTGTCCAGACACAAAAGAAGCAAGATGTGACTATGCCACTGAAGAAGGTACTGAGCCATGTGGCTATAACAGATAAGAATAATGGATTAACATAAGTTAAAAGAGTTAATAAGAAGCCTGAGCCAATGGGCCAATCAGTTTATGAATAATGTAGACCTCTGTGTCATTTCTTTGAAACTTAATGACTGTTGAACTTGGCAGGACAGAAAACCCTTAGTCAACAATTATAGACATGTGGCTTATTATTTCCAAACCATGCACTTAATCATAATATTCGTAATTTCTTCATTTTCCTTTGAATATAGGGCAACTTTGATAAAAAAATTATCTGAAGATGGTTCATAATTTTTTTAGCCATGTAGCACATGAGAGTGAGATTTTTTTCCCTGCTAATTTAAGACATATCATGCATGTTCTACTTCATTTGTATCTCATGTATTCAATTCCTGTGATGCTTCTAATAGTAATAGAATGATTTCTGTTATATGAGGACATAAGTGTGTAAGAACTTCAAGAATTGAGGATTTGCCTCATATTTCAGGGGTGTAAATGTATTTTTGAAATGGTCTTTTAGTTCAAGTGTCAAATTATAAAAATGCCTTTGTCCAAGGAGCACATCAGATAACAATGTATTGGTACCTTTGTTAGAATATTTTCCTAATTGTTCATAGAACAAAGGGTTCATTTTTCAAAATATCTCACCAAGTGTACTATGTTATATTTTAATAACTTTGAAATGTTTATATAAGTTTATGCATATATATATATATGGATTTCTGCATGCATATATGTATATTATTATTTATGAATGGGTAAAATTCATCTTATACTTTAGAATTTCATATGTAAGTTCAGTATGTATATTACTTCACCAATTCTTTCTGCTGCCTTCAATACAATGTCTCAATTAGATAATTTCAAAATAAATCCAATAATTAGTAATTTTACATTTTTGCATACACAAATGTATACACAACTATCACAAACTGTATAAAGAATAGGGTGATTATATGTAACCATTTTAGCTTGTCCATTTGGAATTTAAAGAACTATCAATATTATTGTGCAGTAGAAGCAGATCTCTTCTGTCTTAGCATACAATTTTTTTTCCATTACTTTTCTGTCGTATGTGGGAATTTGAGAGGGTTTCCCATCTGGATTAACATTACTATTTCTGAGGTCATTGTGCTTCATCTATTTTTGATTGCTTGTGTTGACCTTTTTCTTTACCTTTATATTGTCTAAACTTATTTTTTCCTTTTAATGGGCTCTCCTGCTTTGAGAGGTGATTTAGGCTGTGAGGTAGTTTTATTGCCATTGTCCAGTTAAAAAGATGCTCTCAAACAATGGCTTAGCACAATAAAACCAGTCTAAAAGAAATATATAGAAAGAGTAGGCAGAGTCTGGAAGAATCCATGTAGTTATTGCCAGAGGCATATGCCTCTACTGGAGCCTGATGAAACTTTTCTGGTAAACCATGTAATGATGCACAGATTAGTGGATATTGGATAGATTAGGATATAAGAGCTAGGTAGCAACACTCGTAGGCTATTGGTAAAACAATATTGCAAAAAATATAGTTTCTTAGTTATTATTTCAAGTGAGCTGTCATGAAATGAACTAGAAATGTGGTCAACTATATCTAAGTAAAATCTGACAGAGATTTAAAAGGAATTCTAGACACAAAAGGACAGAGTTAAGCATAACTTTTTGGTTGCAGCATTTTCTTGGGTGGGCTCTATTTGCTAGGAGCAAGCAGAGGCATAATATTTTTCTAGACAAGGCTTCCTAACTCAGAGGGAGCAACAAAAACTGCAAGACTCCTTTGAGAAGACTTCCTGTTTCATGCTAATTAAAGGATCAACTCTGATTCTTTCTGCTGGTCTGGTTACAGAGCATTTAAATGGGTTTGTGAGCAGAGTGCTACAACTTCCTTAATGGCATCACAGACACACAATAAAGACAAATTAAGATAAAAATATAAACCTCTAAATGTGTCACAGCGTGTTATAAATATACATCGAATTGGAAAAGAGATAAAAGAAAATGTACAGTCATAAAAAGATACAACTGGTTGTAAAAAATAAAACAGTTTAAAGAGACAGAGTATACATAGTCATAGATTAAATGAGCAAAGAAATATAAGCCATGTAAAGATGGAAAATACACTGAGAGTCTAGATTATGTATGTTATTGTATTTTTTGAAAGTTTTCAACTGTGAATGAGCTCTGTACAGAGACACATTTCATAGTATGTGCTGATTATCTAAACCAACATACATGTTTTAAAGGTATCTTGATTTCAAAGTTTGGTTTAAGATAAAGATAAGTTGCTTTGTAAAAGAGGTTCTACTATGTTCCCAGGGAGGATGAGAACCTGTGGATTCCTCAAGACTAATGTGATTCAATGGATCAAAATGTCCTGAAATGTCTCAATAAACCAACCCCGAAAAAATTATTTTGCCCAATAAAGAGTAGGAAGCAGTTTGGATAGAACCATGGCCAAATTCTCAAAAACTGATTATAAACTCTGATTATATTTAAATGGTTATATGCTATAGAGATTTGTATTAGGATAGATTTTGGATTATTGATAAAAATTTAATATTAAGTTTGTTACATATACCTTCCCCTGTATCGCCCATTGTCAGGGGTAACACAAGTAGATCAAACCTCCCAAGTTTATTAACTAAGAGGCATTCAAGTGTGTTTTAAGAATTAATTGTGGAAAATTTATCCACAAATTGTACAAAGACTCATTGAAGATTTTATAATAGAGTATGACTGAAATGGGGATGATTAGCAATATTTCCAAAATGATTTTGCCTATAAATTCTATATTGTACATAAAGTATAAAAACTTATTATTTTTGAGTGTCTAACTTTGTAAATAATGAAGGATATTTATAAGAGACCTTATGTTCCAAGTTGTTGTTGGCCTCAGAGGACTTACAACCTCTAAAGCTAAAAAGAATGCTGAGATATTTGTGGTTGATTTGCAGGGTGAAATGAACATTTCTTATAATAAGAAAGTGGATTGATTTTCACGATATAATTGGATAACTGAAAAACTAACCAGAGAAATTGCCTCAAATATTTCTCTCATTGAGCTAGACCCTATAGTCCAACAAGAATTGATGATGAATTAATGAACATTAATCATAATGTTAAAATCATTATTTGTGGATCTTCCACATTTCACAAATATTAAGTACTTGCAAAGAAGCATTGTTTTTTTTCCCCTGGATTAAATGTATACTACAGTAGAACAAAAACAGTATTTTGTAGAGCATCATGATAAAGTAGTCCCTTATTATTTAGGAACTGAGTATAATGAAAGATATTTTTTAGGGGTAGACTCTTAGAGCAACAGTCCTCTGTATGAGCAGGGACCTGGAACAGAATCCAGCTGCCAAGAGGGAGAAATAACACATCTCTTGATCTGAGTTTTAATACCCAAAGACCACGCCTAAGTAGCCCAGCATCTCAAAGCCATTATCTTAAGGAGTTCCCAGAGCACCTCTCCATTTTGTTTATATAAGAGAGTTTTAAACTCGTTGTAAAACTATATACAATGATAATAGATATCAAGTATAAAGATTAGAGTTACTCCCAGCATAAAAATTATCAAACAAAAAATATATCCTAAATATTTCAATAAATATCCTATCCTAAGGAGCCAAAGTCTTATATTAGAAATGGCTGGCAAGTCATGAAAGGAATGTAACTATGAAAATGTAGTGTTCAACCCCATTGAAAATCTGACAGGATAGTAAACAGTAAGTGCAATCAAACAACTTCCAAAATGTGCAATAAATGACAGAAACAACTGGCTACGTAGGCACTCTCAAAAATCTCATTTTCAACATTGGAACAATCAACATTTCCTAAGACCTAGAGTAACTGACAGACTATTTTCATTGGCAGGAAAGATTTTAAATTTATTTTACAGTGTCTTGGCAAGGTTTGGCAAGGTTTTACTTTCATCATGCTTATCCAGTTCACACATTTTGCATTTTCTCAGTGTTCAATTCATGAGGAGTTCTTTGTCTAAAGGCCAGTTTTACCAAGCTCCAAGTGAATTTTCTTCAGTGCCCCACATGCTCTGGGGAATAGATCAGTGCTGCCAGGGAGTTGAAGGTTTGTTTCCCTTGTGTTCCCCTTGTTACTTAGCTTGTCTGGGGTCGAAAGCTGTATGTTCCTTACCCTTTGATTTATAAGTGGTGCGCACCTATGATTGGGTTAAAACTATCCTCATCATTCTTGTTTGAGTTACCTCCCTCAGGACGGATTTTTCTAGTTACATTCATTTTCAAGATGTCATTGTTTTTTTTTTTATTTTTACCACTTAGAAGTACTCCATTGTATATATTTACGTACAATTTTTTATCCATTGTTTGTTTGATGGGCATGAATTTACCTCCAAGCTGCTCTTATTACATTTTATGCAAAAGGATGTTGGAAGAAGAACCCAGTCATTTGCACATTTTTCACATAATCATCTATAATTCAGTTTTTTAAATAAATAATTAACAATATTATTTAGAGGATATTTTATGTATATTGATTGCATGTAAGAAAAAATATAAAGGCTACTTCATTCAAAGATAAATGTGCAAACACCGATAAGACTTAAAACAAGCAAACACAAATGTTAACAATATGAATATATTTAATTATTTTGGGAATCAAAGAAACTGAATTCATTTCTTTATCATTATGTCACTGTAGGGTATTATATTACAGTTTTGTCTATATGGAAGAGGGTTTCAAATCTACATTTCTTTCTAAAGCCATAAGAGTGCTGTGATATTTATGTTTGATTTGCAGAGTAAAATGAACATTTTTCACGATAAGAAAGTGAGTTGATTTTTATGATATAATTGGATACCTGAAAAAATAACCTGAGAAATTGCCTCAAATATTCCCCTCATTGAGCTAGACCCTATAGTTCAACATGAACTGATGATGCATTAGTGAAATTAATCATAATGTCAAAATCATTCTCTGTGGATCTTCCACATTTCACAAAAATTAAGTATTTGCTTGGAAGCAATGTTCTTATTGGATTAAATGTGTACTACAGTAGAACAAAAACAGTATTATTTAGGAGCTGAGTATAATACAAGATATTTTTTAGGGGTAGACTCTCAGTGCAACAGTCCCCTGTATGAGCAGGGACCTGGAACAGAATCCAGCTGCCAAGGGGGAGAAAGAACTCATCTCTTGATCTGAGTTTTAATACCCCAAGACCATGCCTAAGTAGCCCAGCATCTCAAAGCCATTATCTTAAGGAGTTCCCAGAGCACCTCTCCATTTTGTTTAAATAACAGAGTTTTAAACTCATTGTAAAACTATGTACAATAAGAACTGATATCAGATATAAAAATTAGAGTTATATCTAGCTTTAAAATATCAAACAAAATATATCCTCTCTAAATATCCTATCCTAAGGAGTCAAGGAGTCTAAGTCTTATGTTAGAAATGGCTGGTGAAAACATGAAAGGAATGTTAACTATGAAAACCTAGTGTTCAACCCCATTAAAAGCCTGACAGGATAATAATATTACCTTAGTAAACAGTAAGTGAAGTTAAGCAACTTCCAAAATGTGCAATCAATGACAGAGACAACTTGCTACATAAGCACTCACCCAAAAATCTCATTTTCAACATTGGAGCAATCAACATTTCCTAAGACCTAGAGTAACCAACAGACCATTTTCGTTGGCAGAAAACGTTTTATATTTATTTTAAACTGTCTTGGCAAGGTTTGACAATCTTTTTCTTTTATCATGCTTGTCCAGTTCAGACATTTTGCATTTTCTCAGTGATCGAAACATGGGGAGTTCTTTGCCCAAAGACCAGTTTTGTCAAACTCCAAGTACATGTCTTCAGTGCCACACATGCTCTGGGGAATTGATCGGTACTGCCAGGGGGTTGAATGTTTGTTTTCCTTATGTTCCCCTGCTTACATAGCTTGTCTGGGGTCATAAGCTATATGTTTCCTACCTTTTGCTTTATACGTGGTGCTCACCTATGATTGGGTCCAAACCATCCTCATCATTCTTGTCTGGGTTACTTCACTCAGAATGGATTTTTCTAGTTTTATCCATTTGCCTGCAAATTTCAAGATGTAATTGTTTATTTTTTTTTACCACTTATAAGTACTCAAATGTATAAATTTACACCCAATTTTTATCCATTTTCTTTTCGCTGGTCATGAATTTACCTCCAAGCTATTCCTATTACATTATATGCATAAGGATGATGGAAGAAGAACCCAGTCATTTGCTCATTTTTCACATTATCATCTACTATTCAGAAAAGATAATTTAATATTCGTATTTACAGAACCATATAATTTTTGTTGAGTAAGCAGAATACCATGATCTTTAGAGTAATAAACAGTGTGGTCTGTGAGTTATATATAGTCTTTATCTCATTTTTTTGCTTTTATGGTTACATTGTAACCTGAAGAGTCTGCAACATGTTCATTTATTTAGAAACTTAGAAGACATTTTTAGAATACTCGTTTTCTATAGCGGGCATTCTTGTAATATAGAATTCCCAAATGTTAGAAAAGTGTAGAAAAAGGAAGTTCTTTGAGTATCATGATCACCTAGGCTAGAAACACACATTACAGTCAAAGAAGAATTCCTATTTCATATCTTCTAGTTTCAGTAAATATCTGCAGTAACTAGTATTTGATTAATGTGTAAGCAGATTTGCCCTAATGAGATTTCGACAACTGGAATGAAATGCATGATTCTTTTAGTATATCCAGTGTTCAAAAATCCCAGTATGCCTACTGGCATGGCAATTGAAGACAAGCCTTTATTAGAGTGGCTATTTGTTGTATTTAACTGATTGAGAAGAAAGTTACAATTATTTTCGAGGTATCTTGCCATGAATTATGCTCATTTAACAAAGGATGCCTTCAACTAGATGAACACTGAACTTTTTTTAAATAAATTCTGTTGTATTTTAAAGAAATTAAAATACTTAAGATACATTGGTGATTATGAGATTTGGAGAGAAATGCTAATATCTTTATCTAGATATCTAATATCTATACCTATCTAATATCTAATATATATTGGTATCTAGTTTTTTAAATAAATAATTTAAAAATATTATTTAAAGGATATTTTATGTATATTGATTGCATGTAAGTAACAAAAATATAAAGGCTACTTCATGCAAAGATAAATGTGCCAACACCTATATAGCCTTAAATAAACAAACACAAATGTTAACAATATGAATATATTCAATTATTTTTGGAAATCAATTAAACTGATTTCATTTCTTCATCATTAGGACTCTGTGGGCTACAATATTACAGTTGGATCTATATGGAAAAGGGTTTCAAATCTACATTTCTTTCTACAATCCACCAATTTCTACAAAACTATAATCAAATTAAATATATTATGTATCATAATTCAATTACATGAAAAATTATAGTTGTATATTATGTTCCTATATAATTCATAATATTGTAATATATGTAACATATTTAATTATATTTGACCTCAAATAAACCACACATAATAACAGAAAAAGAACTATCACAAAAAATCAGAAGCCAGATAATTTGGCAGCACAGATTCACAATCACAAATCTCCAGACAGGAATGGAGGCTTCCAGGTATATAGGTAGATCTGAGGCAAAATTTGCGGCCGGCATGCTCAACCTGTCACATTGCCAGTTTTGTCGGCTCTTAACTGAAGGCAAAACGCAGCGTAAAATACATCCTGTGTTCCCCCTGTCATTCGCTCTGCTTCTTTTCACAACACACAGGGAGGAGGAAGACACAGATGACTCATCAGCTCTGGATGAGATCACCATGTTAAATGCAGTCCTCTGCTTTCCGGTCCTTGAATTGAGATCTCTCTGCTTATTGGTTCCTACATGGCATAAAAATGTCTGCACTGAGGGATTCTTGCCAGTGGGGCTTTGACTAAAGTCCTGCTAAAAGCTGGACTTTAGTCAAAGCCCCACCATAAACAACACCAGAGAAGAAAATGTGTCCCAGAGACCTGCAGGATACAGAAGCAATAGGAAAAGCAAGGAATTTGTGAGATTCCCCATGCTCCTGAAAAGAGTCACCTATTTCTGTTTTCAGTGCAGGAAATGTGCTTGCATCTGAAGCCACTACTTCCGCCGTAAAATCTGTCATTCCTGGGTTAGTCTTGAATTCAGCCTTGTAAGAAATGAAGATTTTCTTAGGAAGTCTATATCTGAAAACAACCAGTATGTACTGATCTTATGCACCTTTGGAGCCCCCCGCTTGGACAATTGCTGTGGCGACAAAGAGATTCAGGCACCTGGGAATCTGAAAATTTCAAGTGTCTGATTTCCCAATCAGTGTGTTAGGAACCCTGACTTGGCGTTTCTGAATGTGATACCAGTAAGCCGCAATCGGCAGCACAGTATCACAATCAGCCATCAGCAGGGAGAAATGGAAATTTTCAGGTAGTTAGGCAGGATACAGACCCAAGAAGTCGCATAAGTGATTCCATCCTAGTTAACTCACAATGATTTCTCCTTTTTGATAATTGGATTCTGGTCCTAGGTAAACTACATTTCTTCCTGTCGTCCACTTCACTTTCATTTTTTCTGTCAGAGGAAACATAGAGATTGGGGGAGAAATGCGTCAGCAGCTCTGATGGAGATCTCCAAGGTAACCACAGGCTTTGTTCCTATTGGTGGAATTGAGATCATTCTCCTCACTGTTCTGGGGAAAATCTGAATGCACACACTCCTTCAGTCAGAGGCATGAAGAGCTAACAATATTGTCAGCATAGCGGGGTCCTTCCTAGTCAGCTTCTGGCTATTTGCCAGCTCTCAGTTATAAATGTTTGTACTTGAAACCTGAACTTACATTGCCCCAGACTCGGCAGACTGCTCTTGACATCTATATGAGAAAAAGCCCAGTGAAAATAGCGGTCAGGTATTGGTCCATTCCCAGTATTACAGTTTGATGTCACCTGCTATGGTCTGTGCATCCTGTCCATCCCTGCTTCTGAAACCTCTCCTTCTCTTTAAACTTGGGGCACCACTGTCTCAGTTTTGAACACTGCAGTATCTGCAAGGAAATAATTCACTTCAGGTTATAAAATCTGACAACGTCAGGGGTGTCATGCCCTTTCCTCTTGTCACAGAGTTACATTGTGAAAATGGGTATCGCATTGCAGAATTTTTTTCATAAAAACTTTGAATCATTGAAAATATTAGGCAGTAACATATGAAAGCACTACTGTGTCTGTCACCAAAGACTCTGAAGTTAATGTATAGAAGAAGAAACATAATTTCCTTATCATAGTATTGCTTTTTAGGTTCTCACACTCTCACATTTGCTGTTTTGGTTGACATAGTATTTGTGTTTTTGCCTCTCACTGCTCTTGTACATGATACTTTCACACTTGATGCCCATTGCTAATTTGGAAATAAGACAACATGAGCTTTCTTGAAATCCTGTGTTTATTGATGATGGCAGCTAGGTATTACATACTTCCCTTGAAAGTAATTAACATAATAGATTTCTTTGTTATTGTGTCTTGTTTTTATATGCTTTGAAAAAGTACAGATCTTATCTTGTATATTCAGCTCAGACTCTAAATGTGTATGACTGCTAGTAATATTGAGACTGAAAACATTGGTACTTTGGAATCAACAGCCTCCACTGAAATCTGTTGGATGTTTTTGCCATCTTTAAAATATAAATGTACAAAGCTTTCAAGTAGGTTTACAGACATGAAACATTAAAACATAGTACCCCATAGCCTTTTATTTTCTATAGAAAGATCTTCCCTGCACACGTTATTTTCCAAAGGTGCCAAAGAACATATCTGATGAGAGTCAAATGATGCTCAGATATATGAGCATATCAATATTTTTAGACTCTGGAAGAATAAAATATATTATTTTTGTGTAAGTCTGTCACCATTGTAGTCATAGATCCCTATCCATTAAGGCTGTTTGAGTTATGCATTCCATCATATAGACATATGAACAACATTTCCTTGATTTCTCTCCTTATTTTCTGGTCATTTTACAAAAATACTTCTGAAGACTTCTTACTATTTTCTCTTTTCAGCATGTACCTAATGAGAATTAAGAATTTTGGTCATGCTATATTGAAAATTTACCTGCAATTAGAGCACAAGTTGTGAATTCCATTAAAATTACAAATAATAGCAGATAAATTACAAATTTGTAAAATTACAAATAATAGATGTATTAACATTCTATGATCATGAAAGTATGTACGATCTTCTAAAGCAAGTTCTTTCCACCATATTGGCAGTTGTAAGTGTATTTTTGAAATGATCTTTGTTTTAAAATGATCTCTAGTTTTGCACTTATAGCCATGACTTTGGCCAATAAACAAATGAAATAACACACTACTTGGGTCTGAATGCATAAAAGCTGATGTCCCTCATAGTATAAGAATTTCAGTTTCACATTCTCTCTCCTAATATACTATGAAGCATCTCAATTACTTTCCAATATTTATATAAGTTTATGTGCATATTTATGAGACTAACTCTGCATAATTATATATATATACATTCATATGTATGTATGTGTATACTTTCTTAATGTAGTTTAGAATTTATACATGAGTAATGTATTTTTGCTATTTCAAGCTCATTTGTGCTTCCTCTTTAAAACAATATCCATATAAAAATTGTCAAAATAAATCCTACTACATAATAAAATTATCACTGGCCTGCTGGTAAGTCAATTGAGACCATAGGCAGAGACTGAGAATTAGTGGACAAGAGACACAAGTGATGGAGACAAGACAGGATTTATTCAAGTCTCATTTATTCAACGGAATAATCAAGGTAAATATTGGGTAAGGGAAAGGAAGAAAATCGCCTTGTGTACATGTGTAACTAGGCAACTTACTGGCAACCTAACTATGATCTAATGATCAGATGGAAAGTTCCTAACTCAACATGCAGAAAACTCAGAATGTTCAGAAGGCAGGAACAATGGATCAATAACTCCTTGCAGAGTTGGTATTTGACAGATCAGAACAGAAAGAGAAGCCAAGCACAACAGTGTGGGAGAAACTGATTCAAGGAGCAGTAAGTCTCCCACAGGTTCCCCTTTTTATTTTTATTAATTTTTAGAAAGCCGAAAATCCCTTGAGAGGGCTGTCCCTGTCTATGGTTGTGAGGAGCTCCTGTAGCCCCACCCTTAGTCATCATAGGAAGACAGAATTGCTTTTGCTTCTGTTCTTGTCTTAGGTGGTATGCTTAACATAGGTCTACATCCTCCCATTACCTGTCTCTTGCTAATCAGCCCATCACATTAAGTTTAAAGACAATTTTCTGTGGACCTCATTTCTGCAAGGTCTTTCCAACTAAACATTGTCATATTTTTTTTTGCTGTTGTCCATGTCTAATTTATGATAATGGCCTGTATAGTTTTCATTTTCCTGTTTAGATTACAAGTTATTTGTCTCATAAACTTGTTGTTTTATAAATGACATGAACTTAAAAGAAAAGATACTAGTGAAATGAAAATTAATAGGCCAAGCAAAGATGCTAACAAGTGAAGAAGGTAGGGGATATGTTGCTAATGCCTCCATGGCATTCATAAGGAGGGTAAAATAAAGCTTCTAGTAGGTTTTTGGGTATTTGTCAAATTAAAAAAAATTACAATGAAACAAAGCAAAAGGATACAGAATCAAAGCACTCACAAAAACTATACTTAGTATTGTGTGATGAACTGAGCTCAAAGGCCAGTTCTCTATGTACCTCTTTATCCAGTGTACATAGTCTGACAGGATGTTTGAGAAATGGGCAGGGAAAGTATGCTTTCTTCTATGCTTGTTCTGTCAAGCATCCGTTTCCCAACTTCCTCTCATGTGCCCCAGGAGGACCCTTAACTCTAGGCCAATTGTGTCTCCAGAACTTCCTTCTTTCCCATTTTTATATAAAACCAAAAGGTGTTTTAACCATTAAATATGTAAAATTTTTGCATTTGGTCACAAAAATTGAAACATAATCATGATTTAAAGAAGAATGAAAATGTTTACAATAAGCATACAACTGGAGGTATAAAGAATACTTTGTAACAATCCCTTAGGATATAATCCAGTCAATTTGTCAGCAAAAATTTGTGCAATGTTGGAGGCATTCAAATCAGAAAATGTTTTAACAATTGTAAATCCTATATTATCATGTAAGTGATCTATGAGAGATCGAGCAAAAACATTCCCCGAAAGATAAGCTTGCATAACCTTCCAATCATGTAAAGAATCATTATAAGCCAAATCAATAATGCAAAAAGTTGTTGAATTCCATTCACAGTGAAAGGTAATTTGTTCTTGCAAAGATAGATATTTGTTTCCCAATCATCCCACAATTTTCTTCTGTGGAAACAAATGTAGGACATCTTTTCAAAAGTAACATATTTACCATGTGATTATGACACACATGTTTTATCCCAGCATTGGGAGTCAGAAGCAGTTGGATCTCTATGAGTTTGAGTCCATCCTGGTCTTCAAGATTTACCTCGAAGACAGGCTGCAAAACTATAGAAAAATTCTATTTTTAAAAACATTTTCATATCTATCATCTATCTATCTATCTATCTATCTATCTATCTATCTATCTATCTATCTATCTGCCTGTCTATCTCTCTCTATATATTTACTTAGACAGAAATTTTGATGAATTTAAAATATTTATTTTTTTTATAGTTTAGGAGCCCACGAATTAAATGTCTCTGTGCTGTCAAAAATCAATAATCACAGTAATAAACATAATTTATAGTCTTTGTGTACATTCTTCTTTTACATGGCTTACTTTTATGATATTATTTTGTCATTTAATTTATTTTGTTTACATCTTTAATCTCTGGCAGTCTCTACTGTTTTATCTTATTTTTACTGTCTCTTTAAAGATTTGTTTAAATTTTAAAAGCTGTTTAATTATATACCTGCCTATATCAATTTTATTCTTAAGCCTATGCACATTTTTAAACAACTATGACATGGCCAGAGGTATATTATTAATGAATCTATCTTTATTGAATATGTGTAAACATTTTTTGACAGGAGAGTTTTTGTTCTTGGTGTTTATCGGGTGTGAAAAGATCATCCATGCTCCTTTACCTGTTTAATATACCCAGTCCAAGATGGAAAAGGTATGCTAACTACCTCTACAATCAATGATAACTGCCCTATATCTAGGGACGTCTGGGGTTTATGTCAACATAAAGTAATTTGTCGCATACTGCTCAAAACCCCAATTAAGTGCTCTGAAACTGTACTTTTCAAAAGATCCACAGCCGATTGTGTTTCCAAAATGAACCAGAAAGCGTCTCTTTAGGAAGTCATGTTTCTACTCACTGTCAACATGAAAAAAAAAAAAAAAGAAGCCTTTCTGAAAATTGTGACTACTAAGAAGGTGCAATTGACTCCTTTTTGGGGACCTAAAATCTTTTCTAAAGCATTCTTAGGCTTTATGCTGATGGTCATTGTCAAACATTGGCCTCCTGGATGATTGCTGAGACTCTGCTTTATGTTCCCATGCACCCTGTACCAATAATTATACAGAGTATATAATCATTACAACCAGTCAGGCTTATGGTTCAAGTGTATATCTAGCTAGCTCTTACATCATAAAATAACTGATTTCAATTATAGCCACATACTGTGGCTTAGTGCCATTCTTTTGTTTTAGTAGCTACATGGTGTCTGCTTGATCCTGCTTATTCTTTCACTATTTCTCTGTTCAGATTTCCTGCCTGGTTTTATTCATCTCTGTCAAGGCTAATGCAGGCTCTCTATTAATCAAATGGAAATAAATTATACTCACTGCATACAGAGTAGAATCTCACATCAGGAGATTGGCCAGCAACTCTGAAAGAGTTCAATTTTACCATAGGATTTGCTCCCATTGATGAAATAGAAATCAATAGAAAAAATAGAAAAAAAATCTCTTTATTTTTTTCATATTCTAAGCATAATATGAAAACACACACTTCTCAATCAGATACAAACAGAGCTAATACAGTCATCAGTAGAGTGAGGTTCTATCAGTCAGTCTCTGGCTATGTCCCACTTACTGCATCTCATGATTATAAGCAAAACCTGTATGTACATTGTCCCAGGCAAGGCAGACTGTTCCTGACATTTGTATGAGACAGATCCCATGGAAATTATACAAGACAGGTATTTAAAAACAATATGCACAAGAGGGTTTAAATAATGTAAACATATGCCATGTTTAGCACAAATATTACATATGCTGTTGCTTCCTTCTAAGTCCTTCAACACCTAATTTTTTTGTATTATTTTGTTTTGTTGTGGTCATACTTTAATCATTGTCTTTTTCCTTAGTAGTCAGTTTTTGCTTTTCTTTGCTTTTTTTCTTTTTCTATGTTGTATATAATCAGTTTTTTTTTCAATTAAAAATAACGACCCCCCAAAAAGAATCAAGATCTCTTCTGAAACCCAGGAACTGATTGTGTACAACTTTATCCTGAACCCCTGGATGAAGAAGTCTATATGATATAGCATATTTCCTATGCTTTTCTGGGCGACAGTGATCATATTCTTAAAAGTCAGATGCCTGCAGCCAGGATGCTGAAAACCTAACTGAAAAGTCCTGGGTAGTAGAGAGCAGATGTCTGAAAGAAAGAGATCATTTTGCAAATTAAAATGCATAGGAACAAGAATCTGAAATTTTTGAATTCCATGCAGATTGAAGAAGATGAATATTTTTACAAATTAGTATAGATAACATCTGGCCGAAAGCACTTTTCAACTGAACAGAGTATATCTAAGACAGTTAACCAAATTAAACCTTTACTACATTATAAATAAATTGGAATATGAGATTCATGTCACCTGTAATAGAAAGAAGCAATTTCAGTTACAGCATTTCCCCCTCAGTGACTGGCTGATTTTTGTCTGGGAAAGAGAAACTTCAACCTAGTTAAGCTAATGCAACCTTAACTAGGCTACAGTGAAACGATAGCATTATAAAGAGAATCACCAGTGCATAGAATGCTGTCAGAGTCCTTTTGAGAGTGCCAGGTACTTGTAACAGCATGAAGAAGAAACATGCCCACAGTGACTGACACACAGACAACACAACAAAGGTTCACAGAGAGAAATTTTAGTATATTTTACAAGTTTTCTTCAGCAATATATCTCAAAATAATCATTATATTTATTGGATCATAAAAAAGCAATTTAATGTTGATTTATATGTCTGAATGACTATTTTTTTATTTTTTTTTACCATTTTCGCTACTTTTTTTATAGAACTTTTTTTTCTGGTTTGCGTTTCCTCCTTTTATAGCATTCACTCATCTTTATTTAAAGTTAATTAATTTCCTTTATTATTATCCAAACTGACTGCAGCCTCCACCCTGCTTCCTCTTCTACTTCCTCACTTAGGCCCACCTCGTACTCTGCTCCTCCACAGTATTTTCACAGTATGAGGGAGGTTTCTCATGGTCACCAACAAAGCTTGGCATAACAATTTTCCATGACACCAGGCACCTCTCCCAATATTTAGGCAGAGAGATGCAAGCGTGCATGAGGAACAGGTTTCCAAGGAACAGCCAAAGCCACAGGGACAAATCATTCTCTCACTGCCAACTGTCTCACAAATAGATCAAGGATCACAACAGTCACAAATAAGCAGTTGAATTGGTGGATCCCACGAAGCCACAGTGGTTTTGGTATATCCCACAGTAACTTCTGAAAGTCATTCAAAGTTTGTCATCATTCTCTCTTGATTTCCAATTTCTAAGTCTTAATTTCTTTTGCATACAACATATATCCCAAATATTCAAAAGCTGTCTGTCTTATTATTTTCACTGTGGCAATTACTAACACTGCAGGGACAGGATTCACCTGAAGCTGACAAAATAGTTCAAACAAACTTACTTCATTTATATGGACAAGAAAGTCATCATCCTTAAAGGATAATATAAACTTGTTGAAATTGATCTCTAATATTTTGTGTAGTCTGAGAAACAGATTTTTGGCATAATGTAAAACATTTTGCCATATCCTAGGCAAGAAGTTTCAATAATATTTTTAATTGGATTTTTAAATTAACTGATGAAAAACTAAATGCAAATTTTTGACAATTTGTGGGAACCAAGGAAAGGTAATAAAAGCAATCTTTTATATTTAGAACAATTTTATAAGTATCTGTTGCTATGGGACCTTGATCTCTTTGCATGTATTCTTACTCTTTCCATTCTTCATCTGAACTTTAGGAGCTCAGCCATGTGATCAACTGTGGATTTCTGCTTCGGCTTCCATAATTTGCTGGATTTAGGTTCTATGATGACATTTAAGATAGTCATTTAATCTGAATACACCTTTTTCCTTGCTCTGTGTCTCTTTCCATCCCTAATTTGGACAATCCTGTAACTTCAAGAATTTTTCCAGAGAATGTGTTCCCTAAAATAAAAACACAAGATACATAAATCCAGGTCTCACTGCCCCAGCCATACATGTCTCCCCACATTCAGAGCACTATGTTTGGTACTATGCTGCTTCCCTCACTGTCAGGCCAGAGTAGTTAGACGTCCATTAGCCCATGTAAACTGATTCAAGTTGGGTAATCATGAAATTAACTAGCAGCATGGTCAACTATATCCACATAAAACCTGAGAATGCTTAAAAGGGAATGCTAGACAAAAAGGAAAAATTGACGCGTGGCTTTTTGATAGTAGCATTTTCTTGGATATTCTCTGTTTGATAGTAGCAAGAGGCATTTTTTTTTTCAGAGAAGGCTTTCTGACTCAGTCGTAGCAGCAAAAATTTTAAGTCTCTATTAAGAAAGCTTCCTGGTTAATGTTTGTTGCAGGATTAACTATAATTATTTCTGGTGGTCTGGCTACAGAACATTCAACTGTGGCTTATGAACAGAGTGTTACAACTTACTTAATGGCAACACAGACCTGATGAGATCCAAGCCTGAATCTGGGTCTGAGAGAAAGGCTCTCAGAGGCAGTAAACATGCCTTCACCATGATGGACTGAGTGGATCTGACAGGCAAGATGGCAGAGTTAGTCCTAGCCATGCCTACATAGCATATAAACACTTAATCTATATAAAGAAACATTTAGTTGAAAATAAATAAAAAAGTCTTTCAATAGACAGAGTATAGATAGTAATAGATTAAATGTGTAAAGAAAAATAAGTCATGTAAAGCTGGGAAATACACAGAGAGTCTGTATTATGTACATTAATGTGTTTTTTTTTATTTTTGACTGTTGTTGCATATAGAGTGGGCCCTTTTGTTCCATCTCTGCCAACCATCTAGCTATCACCTGAAATACTCTCACAGAAACTGAATTCGTTTAAACACTGCCTGACCCATTAGCTTTAACTTCTTATTGGCTAATGCTTACATATTAGTTTAATCCATTTCTATTAAATCTGTGTATGGCCACGTGACTGTGGCTTACCAGCAAGATTCTAACCAGCATTGTCTCAGGCAGGAGATCTATGGCATCTCTCACTCTTCCCGTTTTCCCAACATTCAGTTCTGTCTGCTCGCTGCCTACCTAATTTCTGTCCTACCAACTAGGCCAAGGCAGTTTCTTTATTCGTTACCAAGAAAGCAACACACAAACAGAAGGAATTCCCACACCAAACTGTAAATGTGTTAAGTACAGAGGGACATTTCATAATATGTGGTGCTAATATAAACCGGCATATATGTTTTAAAGATATCTTGACTTCAAAAAATTTGGTTTTAGTTGTATATTATATTTGTATATAATTCATTCTATTGTATTATCTGTAACATTTAATTATACTTTGATTGCATAAAAACCACACATAGAAACAGGTGAAAACTATTCACAAAAAATCAGAAGACAGATATATTGGCAGCCCAGATTCACAATCAAAAATCTCCAAAAGGAATGAAGTCTTCCATGGATATAGGTAAATTTGAGGCAAACGCAGCTGCTGGCTCACTCAGCATGTCACATTTTGACAGTTTTGTAGGCTGTTAACTGGAGGCAAAACCAGGGTAAATCACACTTTATCCTGTGTTTTCCCATCAATTGTCTTGCTGCTTTTCACAACATGGAGGAGGGAGACACAGATGACTCATCAGCTCTGGATGAGATCACCATGTTAAATGCAGTCCTGTGCTTTCCTGTCCTCGGTTTGAGATCTCTCTCCTTATTGGTTTCTAGATGGAATAAAAAGGTCTGCACTGAGGGAGTTTTGTCAGTGGGGCTTTGGCTAAAGTCCTGCTAAAAGCCTCACAGTAAACAAACTCAGAGAAAAAATGTGTCCCAGAGACCTGCATGATACAGAAGCAATAGGAAAAGCAAGGAATTTGTGAGATTCCCCATGGTCCTACGAAGAGTCATCCGTTTCTGTTTTCAGTACAGGAAATGTGCTCGAGTGTGAAGCCTCTGATTCAGCTGTAAAATATATGATTTCTAGGTTATCCTTAGGTTTTGAAATAAAGATTTCCTTTAAAAGTCTGTACCTGATACCAAGTGGGTTGTACTGATCTTATGCATCTTTGCAGGCCACACTAAGATAATTGTTACATCGGCAAATAGCCTCAGCTACCTGGGAATATAAAAATTTCAAGTGTCTGATTACTCCATCATTATGCACATGGGCTCTAACATGATATTTCTGAATGTTATACCGGGAAGCTGCAATCAGAAGCACAGTATCACAGTCAGCCATCAGTAGGGAGAAATGGAAATTTTCAGGTAGATAGTCAGGATACAGACCCAAGAAGTCGAATATGTGATCACATCCTAGTTAACTCACAATGATTTTTCCTCTTTGATAACTGGATTCTGACCCTAAGTAAACTTCATGTTTTCCTGTCGTTCACTTTACTTTCATTTTTTTTTTCTGTCTGAGGAAACACGAAGATTGGAGGAGAATTGCGTCAGCAGCTCTGAGGGAGATCTCCAAGGTAACCACAGGTTTGTTCCTATTGGTGGCATTGAGATCACCCTCCTCATTGTTCAGGAAAAAATGAATGCAAGTCAGAGGCAAGAAGAGCTAATGACATCGCCAGGTCCTTCCTAATCAGCTTCTGGGAATATGCTAGCTCTCAGCTCCAAATGTTTTTACCTGAAAGCGGAATGTACATTGGCCCAGACCCGGCAGACTGCTCTTGACATCTTTATGAGAAAAAGCCTAGGGAAATTACCAGTCAAGTAATGGTTTATTCCCACTATTACAGTTCTGAGTCACCAGTTATGGTCTGTGTATTATGTCCATCCTTGTTTCTGAAACTTCTCCTTTTCTTTTTTTCTTTTGAAAGTAAATTTTATTAAATTATAAAAGTTTCCATTTCCGCCCCTCTTCCCAACACCCTCCCACTCCCCCCACTCCCTCTCCTCCTCCCTCTTTGTCCCTTAGGGCAGTAAGGGTTTCCTGCCCTGTGGGAAGTTCAAGTTCCTCCCCCCTCCCTCCAGGTCCAGGAAGGTGAGTATCCAAACAGACTGGATCCCCAAAATCCAGCATATGCAGAGGAAACAGGTCCCAGTATCATAGTCAATGGCTTTTTTTTTTTTTTTTTTTATAGTAAATTTTATTAAATTATAAAGGTTTCCAATTCCGCCCCCCCTCCCAACACCCTCCCACTCCCCCCACTCCCCCCCTCCTTCCCCTCCGTCCCCCAGGGCAGTCAGGGTTTCCTGCCCTGTGGGAAGCTCCAGCTCCCTCCCCCTCCCTCCAGGTCCAGGAAGGCTAGCATCCAAACAGACTGGATCCCCAAAATCCAGCATATGCAGAGGAAACAGGTCCCAGTGTCATAGTCAATGGCTTTTCAGAAAGACTTCGTGCCAGCCACATTCAGAGAATCCGGCCCAATTCCGAGAATCTGGTTAGATCACGTCCTAGATCAGTCCCAGTCCAACTGGCCTTGGTAAACTCTCATTAGATCCGTTCCCTTGTATCAGTGGGTGATAGCATCCCTCGCAGTCCTGATTTCGTTTTTTCATGTTCTTCCTCCTTCTGCTCCTCATTTGGACCTTGGGGGGCTCAGTCCGGTGCTCCAACGTAGGTCTCCGTCTGTATTGCCGTCCTTCGCCAGATGAAGGATCTATGGTGATAAGCAAAATATTCATCAGTATGGTTATGGGACACGGGCGCTTCAGGCACCCTCTCCTCTGTCCAGAGAACAATCTGGGGGATCTCTCCTTGGACCTGGGATCCCATATATAATCAAGTCTCCTGTAAACCCTAAAATGACTCCCTTAGTTGAAATATATTCTTCCCTGATCCCATATTCATCCTTCCTCCCTCCCCCCATCCCAGGCCACCGAGCTTTCCCCATTCCTCCCCTACTCCCTTCTCTCTAACCCTCTCCCCTTCCATCAACCCTCCCACCCCCCGCCCATGCACCCGAGGTTACCTGGGACTTTGTCTATTTCCTACCTCCTGGCGGATAGCTAAATAATCTTCATCAGGTTCATCTTCTTATTTAGCTTCTCTAGGATCACGAATTATAGGCTCAAAGACCTTTAATTATGGTTAGAATCCACTTATGAGTGAATACATACCGTGTTCCTCTTTTTGGGTCTGGTTTACCTCACTCAGTAAAGCGTTTTCTATGTCCATCCATATGCATGCATAATTCAAGATGTCATTGTTTTTTACCGCTGAGTAAAACTCTAATGTGTATATGTTCCACACCTTTTTTAACCATTCTTCTATTGAGGGGCACCTAGGCTGTTTCCATGTTCTGGCTATTACAAATAGTGCTGCTATGAACATAGTAGAACAAATGCTTTTGTAGTATGTTAGGGAACCTCTAGGGTATATTCCCAAGAGTGGAATTGCTGGGTCCTGAGGGAGGTTGACTCCCAGTTTCCTGAGAAACCGCCACACTGATTTCCACAGTGGCTGCACGAGTTTGCATTCCCACCAACAATGGATGAGTGTTCCCCTCACCCCACATCCTCTCCAGCATAGGTTATCGTTGGTGTTTTTGACTTTAGCTATTCTGACAGGTGTAAGATGGTATCTCAAAGTGGTTTTGATTTGCATTTCCCTGATCGCTAAGGAGGTTGAGCATGACCTTAAGTGTCTTCTGGCCATTCGAAGTTCATCTGTTGTGAATTCTCTGTTAAGTTCAGTACCCCATTTTTTAATTGGGTTAATTAGAGTTTTAGTGTCTAGTTTCTTGAGTTCTTTGTATATTTTGGAGATCAGACCTTTGTCTGATGAGGGGTTGGTGAAGATCTTCTCCCAGTCAGAAGGCAGCCTTTTTGTCCTACTGACAGTGTCCTTTGCTTTACAGAAGCTTCTCAGTTTCAGTAGATCCCATTTTTTCATTGTTTCTCTTATTGTCTGTGCTACTGGGGTCCTACTTAGGAAGAGGCCTCCTGTGCCTATATCTTGTAGACTACTTCCCACTTTCTCTTCTATCAGGTTCAAAGTGGACGGATTAATGTTGATGTCTTTAATCCATTTGGACTTGATTTTTGTGCATGGTGATAGATATGGATCTACTTTCATTTTTTTACAGGTTGACATCCAGTTATGCCAGCACCATTTGTTAAAGATGCTTTCCTTCTTCCATTGTATACCTTTAGCTCCCTTGTCGAAAATTAGGTGTTCATAAGTTTGTGGGTTAATATCTGGGTCTTCTTTTCGATTCCATAGGTCGACTTCTCTGTTCTTATGCCAATACCAAGCTGTTTTCAATATTGTAGCTCTATAATAGAGTTTGAAGTCAGGGATGGTAATGCCTCCAGAAGTTCCTTTATTGTATAAGATTGTTTTGGCTCTCCTGGGTTTTTTGTTTTTCCATATAAACTTGATTATTGTTCTCTCAAGGTCTGTGAAGAAGTTTGATGGGATTTTGATGGGGATTGCATTGAATCTATAGATTGCTTTTGGTAGAATTGCCATTTTTACTATGTTGATTCTCCCAATCCAAGAGCAGGGGAGGTCTTTCCATTTTCTGGTATCCTCCTCAATTTCTTCAAAGACTTAAAGTTTTTGTCAAATAGGTCTTTCACTTCCTTGGTTAGAGTAACCCCAAGATATTTTATGCTTTTTGTGGCTATCATGAAAGGTGATGTTTCTCTGATTTCCCTCTCTGCTTCTTTTTCCTTTGTGGATAGGAGGGCCACTGATTTTTTGGAGTTGATCTTGTATCCTGCTACGTCACTAAAGTTGTTTATCAGTCTGTAGGAGTTCTTTGGTAGAGTTTTTGGGGTCACTTATGTAAACTATCATATCGTCAGCAAATAACGAAAGTTTAACTTCATCCTTTCCAATACGAATCCCCTTGATCTCCTTATGTTGTCTTATTGCTATTGCTAGAACTTCAAGCACTATATTGAAGAGGTATGGAGAGAGTGGACAGGCTTGTCGCGTTCCTGATTTTAGTGGAAAGGCTTTGAGTTTCTCTCCATTCAGTTTGATGTTAGCTGTCGGCTTGCTGTATATTGCTTTTATTATATTTAGGTATGATCCTTGTATCCCCAGTCTCTCCAACACCTTTATCATAAATGGGTGTTAAATTTTGTCAAATGCTTTTTCAGCATCTAGTGAGATGATCATATGGTTTTTTTTTCTTTCAGTTTATTTATATGATGGATTACATTGATAGATTTGCTTTTGTTGAACCAGCCCTGCATCTCTGGAATGAAGCCGACTTGATCATAATGGATAATTTTTCTAATGTGTTCTTGGATTCGGTTTGCCAGTATTTTATTGAGAATTTTCGCGTCGATGTTCATGAGTGAGATTGGCCTGTAATTCTCTTTCTTGGTTGTGTCTTTGTGTGGTTTTGGTACTTCGCCTTTTCTTTAAATTTGTGGTACCACTTTCTCAGTGTTGAAAAACTGTAGTATCTGCAAGGTAATATTTAAATTCAGGTTTCAGCATCTGACACCGTCATGGGGAGTCATGTCCTTTATTCTATTAATCGAGTTTCATTGCGAAAATGAATATGACATTGCAGGGTTTTTTTTAATATAAAAACTTGGACTCATTGGAAATATTATATAGTAATATATGAAAACACTTTCGTATGTGTTACCAAAGACTCTGAAGATAGAATAAGGTAGAGAAGAGGAAACCTACTTCTTATTATTCTATTGCATTTTAGGATCTCACGTGCCAAATTTGCTCTTTTGATTGAAATAGTCTTTGTGTTTTTCCATTTAAATACTCGTGTACATGATAGTTTCATTCTTTATGCCCATTCCTAATTAGGAAATCAGACAGCATGAGCTTTTTTTGGAAATCAAGTATTTAGTGATGATGGCAGCTAGGTATTACATACTTTCCTTGAAAATAATTAACTCAATAGATTTCTTTGTTATTGTGCGTCTTGTTTTTATATGCTATGAAAAAGTCCAGATCTTATCTTGTATATTCATCTCAGACTCTAAATGTGTATGTCTGCTAGTGATGTTGAGACTGGAAAACATTGGTACTTTAAAATCGAGGGCCTCCATTTGAAACTGTCACAATATTTCTGTCAACTTTAAAATATAAACTTATGAAGCTTTCAAGTAGGTTTACAGAAATGAAGCATCAAAACATAGTACCACATCGCCTTTTATTTTCTATAGAAATATCTTCCCTAAACATGCTATTTTTCTACTAGTGCCAAAGAACATCTCTGAAGAGGGTCACATTATGCTCTGATATATGAGCATATCAATATTTCAATAAACAATGGAAAAATAAAGTATTTTTATGAAAGTCTGTCACAATTTTGTCATAGATTCCTAGCCATTAATGCTATTTGAGTTATACCTTCCATCATATCATCTTAATAACAATATTTACTTGATTTCTGTCTTGATTTTTTGTCTATTATGACAAAAATTCTTCTGAAGACTTTTTACTATTTTCTGTTTTTTTTCAAGTAGCTAATGAGAGGATTAATCTGCAATTATAACAGAAGTAGTCATTCCTATTTAAATTACAAATAATAGGAAATGTATTAACATTCTATGCTGATCAAAGTATGTAGGAACTTCCTAAGCAGGTTCTTTCCACCATGTTGGCATTGTAAGCATATCTTTAAAATGGTCTGTGAATGTCTAGTTTTGCACCTATAGCCATGACTTCACCCGATAAACAAATAAAATTACACACTACTTGGATCTGAGTGAGAAATAGCTGATATGCCTCATAGTATAAAAAATTAAGTGTTATAGTCTCTCTCCTAATATACTATGAAGCATATCAATTACTTTCCAATATTTATAAAAGTTTATGTATATGTCCATGTATGAGATTGACTATTCATAATTATATTTATACATACATATGCATGTATGTGTATACATTCATAATGTAGTTTAGAATTTTATACATGAGTACTGTATTTATATTATTTTGCACTCAATTCTGTTTCTTTCTTTAAAAATATATCTATACTAAATTTGTCAGAATAAATCCTACTGTATAATAAATTTGCCCTGGCCCGCATGTAAATCAAATGAGACCCTAGAGGGAGAGTGAGAATGGGATGGGACAGGAGACACAGGAGGTAGAGACAAGACAGGATTCTAATCAAGTCTTATTTATTCATGGGAATAATCCAGGTAAATATAGGGTAAGGGAAAGGAGGAAATTATCCTTGTGTACATGGGTAAGTAGGCAACATATTGTCAACCTAACCATGATTTAATGGTCAGGCTTAAAGTACCTAACTCAACATACAGAACAGTCAGAGTGTTCAGAACATGGGAACAATAAATCATTAACTCCTTACAGAGTTAGTATTTGACAGATCAGAGCAGAATGAGAAGTCAAGCACAACAGGGTGGGAGAAACTGATTTAGGGAGCAGTAAGTCTCTCACAGGTTCCCCTTTTATTTTTATTAATTTTAGAAAGCTGAAAGTCACTTGAGGGTACTGTCCCTATCTTAGGTTGGGGAAACCTCCTCTAGCCCCACGCTTAGTTATCATGGGAAGACAGAACTGTTTATGCTTCTGTTCCTGTCTTTGGTGACATGCTTTACATAGGTATATGTCCTCTAGTTACCTGTCTCTCGCTAACCAGCCCAGCACACCAAGATTAAAGACAATTTTCTATGGACCTCATGTGTGCATGATCTTACCAGGTAATCACTGTCTTATTTTTTTACTGTTGGCCACGTTTAATTATGATAATGAATCTGTATAGTTTTCATTTTCTTGTATAGTATACAAGAAGAGGTGGGTCAATGAAAACAGGAGAACTCTGCAGTCCTGTCTAGACAAAAAAGAAGCAAGATGTGTCTATGCCACTGAAGAAGGTACTGAGCCATGTGGCTGACACAGATAAGAATAATGGTCTAATATTAGTTGTAAAAGTTCATAAGAGGACTGAGCCAATGGGCCAATCAGTTTATGATTAATGTAGACCTCTGTGTCATTTCTTTGGGACTTAATGACTATGGAACTGTGTAGGACAGAAAACCCTTAGTCAACAATTAAAGGCATGTAGCTTATTATTTCCAAACCATACTCTTAATCATAATCCTCATAATTCCTTCATTTTCCCTTGAATATTGGGTAACTTAGATAAAAATTTATCTGAAGATTGTTCATATTTTTTTTTCTTTTGGCCATGTAGCAAATGAGAGTACAATATTTTCCCTTATAATTTAAGCCATATTATGCAGGTTCAACTTCAATCATATCTCATGTATTCAAGTCCTGTGAAGCCTCCACTAGCAATAGAGGGATTTCTGTTCTATGAGGACATAAGTGTGTAAGAACTTCTAGAATTGAGGCTTTGCCTCATCTTTTGGGAGTGCAAATATATTTTTGAAATGGTCTTTTAGCTCAAGTGTCAAACTATAAAAAATGTCGTTTTTCAAGAAGCACATCAGATAACAATGTATTAGTACCTTTATTAGAATATTCTCCTATTTTTTCATAGAAAAAGGGGTTCATTTGTCATCATATCTCACCAAGTGTACTATGACACATTTAATAGCTTTGAAATGTTTATATTAGTTTATGCATATATATATTGGTTTCTGCATGCATGTATGTATATTTTTATTTATGAATGGGTAAAATTTTTCTGATACTTTAGAATTTCATATGTAAGTTTACTATTTATATTACTTCACCAATTCTTCCTGCTACCTTCAACCCAATGTCTCCATTAGATAATTTTAAAATAAATCCAAAAATTATTAATTTTACATTTTTGCATACACAAATGTATACACAACTATTACAAACTATAACGAATAGGGTGATTATATGTAGCCATTTTCGCTTGTACATCTAAAATTTAAAGAATTGTCAACATTATAGTGTGGTAGAAGCTGTTCTTTCCTGTCTTAGCCTACAATTTTGTCTGTGACTTTTCTCTAATATGTGGGAATTTGAGAGAGTTTCCCATCTGTATTAGCATTACTGTTTCTGAGGTCAATGTGCTTAATCTATTTTTGATTGCTTTTGTTGACCTTTTTCTCTATGTTTATATTATCTAAACTTATTTTTTTTTTCATTTTAATAGGCTCTCCTGATTTGAGAGGTGATTTATGCTGTGAGGTAGTTATATTGCCATTGTCCATTTACGAAGATGCTCTCAACCAATGGCTTAACACAATAAAGCCCGTCTAAAAGAAATATAAAGACTAGGCAGAGTCTGGAAGAAGCCATGCAGTTATTGCCAGAGGCATATGCCTCCACTGGAGCCTGATGAAACTTTTCTGGTAAGCCCTGTAATGCTGCACAGATTAGTGGATATTGGATAGTTTAGGATATAAGAGCTAGCTAGCAATACTCATAAGCTATTGGTCACACAGTATTGCATAATAATATAGTTCCTTGGTTATTATTTCAAGTTAGCTGTCATGACATGGACTAGAAATGTGGTCAACTATATCCAAGTAAAATCTGACAAAGTTTAAAAAGGAATTCTAAACAAAAAAGGACAGAGTTAAACATAGCATTGTAGGGAGGAGCTGCGGGCAGGCCTGCTTTTCACCTCACCCGGCTCCTGCACGGCTAGCTTAGCCCCGGAAATAACAACACACAAATTGTATTCATTTAAGCACTGCCTGGCCCATTATCTCTAGAGAGTTAGTTACTGGTTAACTCTCACATCTTGATTAACCCATTTCTAACCATCTGTGTAGCATCACGAGGTCGTGGCTTACCGGGAGAGATTTAGCATGTCTGACCTGGTGGCTGACTCCATGGCGTCTGCCTCATAGCCCTCTTCCCAGCATTCTGTTCTGTTTACTCCGCCTCCCTAATTTTCTGTCCTATCAAAGGGCCAAGGGAGTCTCTTTATTGACCAATGAAAATAACACAATAGACAGATAACCCTCCTCCATCATTTCCCCTTTTTTGTTTAAACAAAAAAGAAAGGCTTTCATTTTAACATAGTAAAATTACACATAACAAAACAGTTATCAAGCAAGAATTACAGTCACAATATTTATATCTATATCTTTATCATAATAATGGAAAACTATAACTATGACTATCCATTCTTTATCTCCATCAAAGACTTCAGAAGGATATATTACCTAAGTAAACAAGAAGTAAGCAACTTCCAAAACTCTAGAAATGACAGAGACATCTCACTGCCTGGACAGTCACCCACAGTTCTTCTGTATTGTTGGGGCATCCATTTTTAGCCTTCAGGCCCATAATATCCAGCAGACATTTCCATGAAGCAGGAAATTTCAATGACAGTTCAGTCACTATCTGCTGTGTCCTGCAGAATGTCTCTCAGACTCTTTCATGAATCAGGAACCCCGAAAGATCATCTCACCTTTAGGCAAGTTCAGCAGTCCTCTCTCTGCGGGTTCTCTGTGTCCAGTTTATATAACAGTCCAGGCAAGAGCAGTTTCTTGCCCAGATGGCTAACCAACTCCATAAGGAGCCTCTTCGATGCCCATCTTCCTCTTGAAGTAGATTGGTGCTGCCAGGAGCAGACTTGTCTCATTGTCATGAAAAGTCCTAAGTTATTAAAACATTAAATGCCATGTTCTGTAGTCTTTGAAAGATATGAATGTCTATCTGAAATATATCTATGTACTTCTAGAAAATCAGACTAACATTACTACAAGCTAGTATTATCCATTAACAACCTATATTTTTAATTATACATTGCATTTTTAAATAAACTACACAATCACAATACCTCAATCAAGATCAGAAACATATATACATATAACAAAATTGACCTTAAAATCCATACCAATGAAATTATTCATATCTATATCATATCCCCCTTTAAATGTAAAAGAACATTTATAAACAATATCTGGGAATATGGACGTAGTTATTTCTCTCCAAACTTCTTCCTGCTGAATAGGGGTGCTGTTAATCAGGTCTTTCATGGTAAAACCTGTCTGCCAGGTTCATCTCAGTTGGCAGTTGAGTGAAGTAATTTCTTGAGGGTGTACATAGAAACCTTTCAGGAGGGCATGGTCTATCATACCATATTGGGATAGAAGCAATCCACAGGGTCTCATCCTCTGTGAAAACAAAAGAAGAACCTCCTTTCCAAAGTATCATATTCTTAGATCCAAATTCAGAAGTCAAGGTATTTTGAACATATCTATCTTGGATTAGTTTAGCAGCATTTATAAACAAATATCTTTTAGCAGCTGTTGCTCCTTCCTCAGCATTTAAACAATTTAAAGAGAGCATAATAACATACAGTATCACAATTTTTTGTGTATTTTCCATCTTTGTGCAGCTTTATTTTTAACCTCTATTTCTTTTATTTTTAATTTTTACTTTTTGAGACTGGTTCTCTGTATATCTTTGTCCTGGAATAACTCTGTAGACCAGGCTGTCCTTGAACTCACAGAGATCCTTCTGTCTCTGCCTCCCCAGTACTGGGCTCAAAGGTGTTTGCTACCACACCTTGAACCCACAGAGATCCACGTGTCTCTGTTTCCCCAGTGCTAGGATTAAAGGTGTGTGCTACCATACCTTGAAGTCAGAGGTCAACTACCTCTGTCCCTTAAAGTCTCAGAGGTCAACGTACTTCTGCCTCCCAGGCATTGGGATTAAAGGTATGTTCTGCCATACCCAACTACTCTCTTTCTTCCCTTTTTACCCTAAGAACTTTAACCTTTAACCTGCATGTATTTTTAACACATAGTAAACCATTTAGAGGTTTTTTTTTCCTCTTTGAATCTCTCTTTACTGTATCTCTCATTTTTTGACTACATGAGCCTTTAATTTACTAAGCAATATGGAGAGCCGTGGCTTTGA
This sequence comes from Myodes glareolus, assembly GCF_982192425.1. Lineage (NCBI taxonomy): Eukaryota > Metazoa > Chordata > Mammalia > Rodentia > Cricetidae > Myodes > Myodes glareolus. Next base: position 37,706,583 of record NC_142049.1, read on the forward strand.
CGGCTAGATCCATCTCATTTTTTAGCTCTCCAGCCTCATGGCTGAGATACCAGTCAGAGCTGTGTTCACTGTCACAACTCTATGGCGTTTTAAGGTCCTTGCTAGCAAGCAAGCCATAGCATTCTGCTCACAGACCACATTCAGTCGGACTGCCTGCCTGAAAGAGTCAGAGATTGCCCTGGCAGGACAGCCCAGAAAGCCTGTATTTTAAAACAGCTCAGCTTTTCTCCTGCTATGGCTGAAAACCGAAAAGCATGCATTCAGCTTTACATCAACACCATTTAAGTGCTTCGCGGCAGGACCTCTTAAAAGAGCTGTAAGGTTTTGCAGCTAAAGCTGAGTCAGGAAGCCTCTCTTAGATGAGAGCATTTGCTTGTCTCTAGCAAGCAGAGCAGACCCGAGAAATTGCTGTTACCAACAAAAAATGCTTTACTCTATTCATTCCCAAGCTTTCCCAAGCTTTCTGTGGATTCAGTTATCCACGTCTGGGCGCCATATGTAGTAAGGGGCTGCGGGCAGGCCTGCTTTTCGCCTCACCCGGCTCCTGCATGGCTAACTTAGCCCCGGAAATAACAACACACAAATTGTATTCATTTAAGTACTGCCTGGCCCATTATCTCTAGAGAGTTAGTTACTGGCTAACTCTAACATCTTGATTAACCCATTTCTAACCATCTGTGTAGCATCACGAGGTCGTGGCTTACCGGGAGAGATTTAGCAAGTCTGACCTGGTGGCTGGCTCCATGGCGTCTGCCTCATAGCCCTCTTCCCAGCATTCTGTTCTGTTTACTCCACCTCCCTAATTTTCTGTCCTATCAAAGGGCCAAGGGAGTCTCTTTATTGACCAATGAAAATAACACAATAGACAGATAACCCTCCTCCATCATAGCTTTTTGGTTGCAGCATTTTCTTGGGTGGGCTCTATTTGCTAGAAGCAAGGAGAGGCATAATATTTTTCTAGATAAGGCTTCCCAACTCAGAAGGAGCAACAAAAAGTGCAAGACTCCTTTGAGAAGGCTTCCTGTTTCATGCTAGTTAAAGGATCAACTCTGATTCTTTCTGCTGATCTGGTTACAGAGCATTTAAATGGGTTTGTGAGCAGAATGCTACAACTTCCTTAATGGCATCACAGACCTGATGAGATCCAAGCATGGGATCAGGGTTTGAGAGAAAGTTTCTCAGAGGCAGTAAACATGCCTTTGCCATGTTGGACTGGGTGGAACTGACAGGCAAGTGGCAGAGTTAGTCCTAGCCATTCCCACTTAGCATTTTAAAAATGCTTTTGATTATAAAACAATTATAGACACACAATAGAGACAAATTAAGATAAAAATATAAACCTCTAAATGTGTCACAGTGTGTTTAAAAATATACATAGAATTGGAAAAGAGATAAAAGAATATGTACAGTTTTATAAGAAACAACTGGTTTTAAAATATAAAACACAGTTTAAGGAGACAGAGTATACATAGTCATAGATTAAATGAGCAAAGAAACATAAGCTATGTAAAGATGAAAAATACACTGAGAGTCTATATTATGTATGTTATTGTATTTTTTGAAAGTTTTCAACTGTGAATGAGCTATGTACGGAGAAACATTTCATAAAATGTACTGCTAAGCTAAACCAACATACATGTTTTAAAGGTATCTTGATTTCAAATTTGGTTCTAGATAGGGATATGTTGCTTTGTAAAAGAGGTTCTACTATGTTCCCAGGGAGGATGAGAACCTGTTGATTCCTCAAGACTAATGTGATTCAATGGATCAAAATGTCCTGAAATATCTCAATAAACCACCCACAAAAAATTCTTTTGCCCAATAAAGAATAGGAAGCAGTTTGGATAGAACTATGGCCAAATTCTCAAAAACTGGTTATAAAGTCTGATTATAATTAAATGGTTATATGTTATAGAGATTTGCATTGGGATAGATTCTGGTCCATTGATACAAATTTAATATTAATTTTGTTACATATACCTCTCCTTGTATTTAGGTAGTGTAAGAATATCCATATGAGGAGCTTGTTGCAGAGCACCAGCCCAACATGATGGTCAAACCCTTCTCCAATTGTCAGGGGTAACACAAGTGGATCAAACCTTCCAAGTTTATTAACTAAGAGGCATTCAAGTGTGTTTTAAGAATTAATTGTGGATAATTTATTCACAAATTGTACAAAGACCCATTGAGAATTTTATAGTAGAGTATGACAGAAATGGGGATGATTAACAATATTTTCAAAATGATTTTGCCTATAAATTCTATATTGTACATAAAGTATACAAACTTATTATTTTTGAGTCTCTAGCTTTGTAAATAATGAAGGATATTTATAAGAAACCTTATGTTCCAAGTAGTTGTTGGCCTCAGAGGACTTACAACTTCTAAAGCTATAAAGAGTGCTGTGATATTTATGGTTGATTTGCAGGGTGGAATGAACATTTCTTATGATAAGACAGTGGGTAATTTTCATGATATAATTGGATAACTGAAAAAATAACCAGAGGAATTGCCTCAAATATTTCCCTCATTGAGCTAGACCCTATAGTTCAACATGAACTGATGATGAATTAATGAACATTAATCATATTGTCAAAATCATTATTTGTGGATCTTCCATATTTCACAAATATTAAGTACTTGCAAAGAAACATTGTTTTTTCCTGGATTAAATGTATACTACAGTAGAATAAAAACTGTATTTTGTATAGTATCATGTTTAAGTAGTCCCTCATTATTTCCGGACTGAGTATAATAAAAGATATTTTTAGGGATAGACTCTCAGAGCAACAGTCCCCTGTATGAGCAGGGACATGTAACAGAATCCAGCTGCCAAGAGGGAGAAATAACACATCTCTTGATCTGAGTTTTAATACCCAAAGACCACACCTAAGTAGCCCAGCATGTCAAAGCCATTATCTTAAGGAGTTCCCAGAGCACCTCTCCATTTTCTTTAAATAATAGGGTTTTAAACTCATTATAAAACTATATACAATGATAACAGATATCAAGTATAAAGATTAGAGTTACACCCAGCATAAAAATTATCAAACAAAAAATATAATCTAAATTTTTCAATAAATATCCTATCCTAAGGAGTCTTAGTTTTATATTAGAAATGGCTGGCGAAATCATGAAAGTAATGTAACTATGAAAATGTAGTGTTCAACCCCAATGAAAACCTGACAGGATAGTAAACAGTAAGTGCAATCAAGCAACTTCCAAAATGTGCAATAAATGACAGAGACAACTGGCTATGTTGGTACTCACCCAGAAATCTCATTTTCAACATTGGAGCAATCAACATTTCCTAAGACCTAGAGTAACTGACAGACCCTTTTCATTGGCAGGAAAGATTTTAAATTTATTTTACACTGTCTTGACAAGGTTTGGCAATCTTTTACTTTTATTATGCTTATCCAGTTCAGACATTTTGCATTTTCTCAGTGTTCAATTCATGAGGAGTTCTTTGTCTAAAGACCAGTTTTACCAAGCTCCAAGTGAATTTTCTTCAGTGCCCCCACATGCTCTGGGGAATAGATCGGTGCTGCCAGGGAGTTGAATGTTTGTTTCCCTTGTGTTCCCCTTGTTACTTAGCTTGTTGGGGGTCGAAAGCTGTATGTTCCCTACCCTTTGATTTATAAGTGGTGCTCACCTATGATTGGGTTAAAACTATCCTCATCATTCTTGTTTGAGTTACCTCACTCAGGACGGATTTTTCTAGTTACATTCATTTTCAAGATGTCATTGTTTTTTTTTACCACTTTAAAGTACTCCATTGTATATATTTACACACAATTTTTTATTCATTTTTTGTTTGATGGGCTTGAATTTACCTCCAAGCTGTTCTTATTACATTATATGCATAAGGATGATGGAAGAAGAACCCAGTAATTTGCACACTTTTTACATAATCATCTATAATTCAGATAAGATAATTTAATATTGGTATTTACAGAACCATATCAAACTTGGTGAGTAAGCTGAATACCATGATCTTTAGAGTATTTAACAGTGTGGTCTGTGAGTTATAGTCTTTATGTTATTTTTTTGCTTTTATGGTTACATTGTAATCTGAGACAGTCAGCAACATGTTCATTTGAGATTTAGAAACCTAGAAAACATTTTTAGAATCCCTGTTTTCTAAAGCAGACATGCTGGTATTATATAATTCCAGAATACTAAAAAGTGTAGGAAGAGGAAGTTCTTTGAGTATCCATGGGCTCCTAGGCTAGAAAGGCACATTACAGTCAAAGAAATCCTATTTCACATCTTCTAGTTTCAGTAAATATCTGCACTAAACTAGTATTTGATTAATATGTAAGCAGATTTACCCTAATGAAATTTCAAAAACTGGAATGAAATGCATGATTCTTTTAGTATATCCAGTGCTCAAAAATCCCAGTATGCCTACTGGCACAGCAATTGAAGCCAATCCTTTATAAGAGTGGCTATTTGTTGTATTTAACTGATTGAGAAGAAAGTTACAATTATTTTCAAGGTATCTTGCCATGAATTATGCTCATGTAACAAAGGATGCCTTCAAATTGATGGACATACAACTATCTTAAATAAATTCTGTTTTATTTTAAAGAAAATTAAAATAATTAAGATATAATGGTGATTATGAGATTTGGAGTAAAATTTTAATATTTGGTATCTAGTTTTTTAAATAAATAATTAAAATAATATTATTTAGAGGATATTTTATGTATATTGATTGCATGTAAGAAAGAATATTAAGGCTACTTAATTCAAAGGTAAATGTGTAAACACCTATAAGCGTTAAAACAAGCAAACACAAATGTTAACAATATAAATATATTTAAATATTTTTGGGAATCAAATAAATTGAATTCATTTCTTTATCATTAAGACACTGTGGGCTATTATATTACAGTTGTGTCTATATGGAAGAGGGTTTCAAATCTACATTTCTTTCTACAATCCACCCATTTCCTCAAAACTATAATCAACTTAAATATATTATGTATCATAATTCAATTACATAAAAATTATAATTGTATATTATGTTTATATATAATTCATAATATAATATATGTAACATATTTAACTATATTTGACTGGATAAAAACCACACATAAAAACAGACAAAAACCGATCACAAAACTTCAGAAGACAGATACATTGGCAGCACAGATTCACAATCACAAATCTTCAGACAGGAATGGAGGCTACAATGTATATATTTAGATCTGAGGCAAAAGCAGCTGCTGGCTTGCTATCCTGTCATATTGCCAGTTTTGTCAGCTGTTAACCGGAGGCAAAACCCAGCGTAAAGTACATTTTATCCTGTGTTGCCCTGTCATTTGCTCTGCTTCTTTTCACAACACACAGGGAGGAGGGAGACAAAGATGACTCATCAGCTCTGGATGAGATCACCTTGTTAAATGCAGTCCTGTGCTTTCTGGTCCTTGGTTTGAGAGCTCTCTCCTTATTGGTTCCTACATGGCATAAAAAGGTCTGCACTGAGGGATTTTTGTCAGTGGGGCTTTGGCTAAAGTCCTGCTAAAAGCTGGACTTTAGTCAAAGCCTCATAGTAAACAACCTCAGAGAAAAAAATGTGTCCTAGAGACCTGCATGATACAGAAGCAATAGGAAAAGCAAGGAATTTGTGAGATTCCCCATGCTCCTACGAAGAGTTATCCGTTTCTGTTTTCAGTGCAGGAAATGTGCTCAAGTGTGAAGCCTCTGATTCAGCCGTAAAATCTGTGATTTATAGGTTAGCCTTAGGTTTAGAAATAAAGATTTTCTTTAAAAATCTATATCTGACAACAACTTGGTTGTACTGATCTTTTGCATCTTTGGAGACCATACTAAGATAATTGTTATGTCGGCAAATAGCCTCAGGTACCTGAGAATATAAAAATTTCAAGTGTCTGATTCTACCATGAGTATGCTGGGGACTCTGGCATGACATTTCTGAGTGTGATACCAGGAAGCTGCAAACGGTAGCACGGTATCACAATCAACCATCAGCAATGAGAAAAGGAAATTTTCAGGTAGCTAGGCAGGATACAGACCCAAGAAGTCCGATATGTGATCACGTCGTAATTAACTAACAATGATTTCTGCTTTTTGATAATTGGATTCTGGTCCTAGGTAAACAACATTTTTTCCGGTCGTCCACTTTACTTTCATTATTTTCTGTCAGAGGAAACACAGAGATTGGTGGAGAAATGCGTCAGCAGCTCTGATGGAGATCTCCAAGGTAACCACAGGCTTTGTTCCTATTGGTGGAATTGAGATCACAGTCCTCATTTTTCAGGGAAAAATTTGAATGCACACACTCTTTCAGTCAGAGGCAAGAAAAGCTAATAATATTGCCAGGTCCTTCCTAGTCAGCCGCTGGGAATATGCTAGCTCTCTGCTCCAAATGTTTTTACCTGAAACCGGAGCGTTCATTGGCCCAGACACGGCAGACTGCTCATGACATCCTTATGAGAAAAAGCCCAGGGAAATTACCAGTCAGGTAATTTTTTATTCCCACTATTACAGTTCTGAGTCACCTGTTATGGTCTGTGCATTACATCCACCCTTGTTTCTGAAACTTCTCCTTCTCTTTAAATTTGTGGTACCACTTTCTCAGTGTTGAAACACTACAGTATCTGCTAGGAAATATTTCAATTCAGGTTTCAGTATCTGACAGCGTCATGGGGAGTCATGCCCTTTACTCTATTCACAGTTTTATTGTGAAAATGGCTATGGAATTGTAGGTTATTTTTAATATAAAAACTTAGACTCATTGAGAATATTATGTAGTAATATGAAAGCACTTCCATATCTGTCAACAGAGACTCTGAATTTAGAATAAGGTAGAGAAGAGGAAACATACTTCTTACCATCCTATTGAATTTTAGGTTCTCACATGCTCAAATTTGCTGTTTTGGTTGAAATAGTCTTTGTGTTTTTCCATATAAATAAACATGTACATGATAGTTTCATACTTTATGCCCATTCCTAATTAGGAAATCAGACAGCATGAGCTTTTTTGGAAATCAAGTGTTTATTAATGATGGCAGCTTGGTATTACATACTTCCGTTGAAAATAATTAACAATAGATTTCTTTGTTCTTGTGTGTGTTGTTTTTAAATGATTTACAAAGTGCAGATCTTATCTTGTATATTCACCTCATCCTCTAAATGTGTATGTCTGCTAGTGATGTTGAGACTGGAAAGCATTGGTACTTTAGAATCTAAGGCCTCTGTTTGAATCTGTCACAATATTTCTGCCATCTTTAAAATATAAACTTACGAAGCTTTCAAGTAGGTTTACAGACATGAAACATCAAAACATAGTACTACATAGCATTTTATTTTCTATAGAAAAATTTTCTGTGCACATGCTGCTTTCCTACTAGTATCAAAGCACATCTCTGACAAGGGTCAAATGATGCTCAGGTATATGAGCATATCAATATTGCATTAGATGTTGGAAAAATGAAATATATACTTTTTTATGAAAGTCTGTCACAATTTTTGTCATAGATTCCTAGCCATTAAGGCTATTTGAGTTATACCTTCCATCATATCGTCTTAATAGCAATATTTACTTGATTTCTGTCCTGATATTTTGACTATTATGACAAATATACTTCTGAAAACTTCTTACTATTTTTCTTTTTGGCATGGAGCTAATGAGAGGATTAATCTGCAATCATAGCACAAGTAGTCAATCCCATTTAAATTACTCGTAATAGGAAATGTATTAACATTCTATACTGTTCAAAGTATGTAGAAAATTCCAAAGCAGGTTCTTTCCACTGTATTGGCTTTGTAAGCATATGTTTGAAATGATCTGTGAATGTCTAGTTTTGCACCTATAGCCATGACTTTGCCCAATAAACAAATAAAATGACACACTACCTGGATCTGACTGAGAAATAGGTGATATGCCTCATTGTATAAGAAGTTCAGTTTCCAGTCTCTCTCCTAATATTCTATGAAGCATCTCTATTACTTTCCAATATTTATATAAGTTTATGTATGTGTACATGTATGAGATTGATTATGCATATTTACATTTATACATGCATATACATGCATGTATATACTTTCTTAATGTAGTTTAGAATTTATACATGAGTACTGTATTTATGTTATTTTGCACTCAATTTTGTTTCTTTCTTTAAAATATATCTATACTAAAATTGCCAGATTAAATCCTACTATATAATATATTAGCACTGGCCAACATGTAAATCAAATGAGACCCTAGAGGGGGAGTGAGAATGAGATGGGAAAAGAGACACTGGAGTTGGAGACAAGACATGATTCTGATCAAGTTTTATTTATTCAAGGGAATAATCCAGTTAAATAGAGGGTAAAGGAAAGGAGGAAATACTCCTTGTGTACATGGGTAACAAGACAACTTATTGGCAACCTAACCATGATATAATGGTCAGGCTTAAAGACCCCAACTCAACATACAGAACTGTAGGAATATTCAGAACCCGGGAACAATGAATGGATCAATAACTTCTTACAGAGTTAGTATTTAATTGATCAGAACAGAATGAGAAGCCAAGCACAACAGTGTGGGAGAAACTGATTCAGGGAGCAGTAAGTCTCCCACAGGTTCCCCTTTTATTTTTATTTATTCTAGATAGCTGAAAGTCACTTGAGGGGGCTGTTCATGTCTTAGGTTGAGGAAAGCTCCTGTCGTCCAACTCTTAGTCATCATAAGAAGACAGATCTGCTTTTGCTTCTGTTCCTGTCTTAGGTAGCATGCTTAACGTAGGTATACATCCTCCAGTTACCTGTCTCTCGCTAACCAGCTCATCACACTAAGTTTAAATACAATTTTCTGTGGACCTCATGTGTGCATGATCTTACCAGTTAAATATTGTCACATTTTTTTTAATGTTGGCCATGTCTAATTATGATAATGGACCTGATAGTTTTGATTTTGTTGTATAGTTTACATGTTAGTTGCCTCATACACCTGTTGTTTTATAAATGCCATCAATTTAAAAGAAAAGATCCTAGCTAAACAAAAATTAATAAGGCAAGCAAGGATGCTAACAGGGGAAAAAGGCAGGGGGCACATTTCTAATGCCTCCATGGCATTCATAAGGAGGGCAAAATAAAGTTTCTACTAGGTTTTTGTGTATTTGCCAAAATAAAAAAGAATACAACAGAAGAAAGCAAAAGTATACAGAAGCAAAGCACTTCCAAAACTATACCTGGTGATGCGTGATGAACCGAACTCAAAGGCTGCTTCCTTATTTAGGGGACATATTCTGACAGAACGTTTGAGAAATAGGCAGGGAAAGTATGCTTTCATCTATTTTTGGTCCGCCAAGCAACTGTTTCCCAACTTCGTTTCATCTGTCCCAGGTGGAGCCTCTACTCTAGGCCAATTGTTTTCCCAGAACTTCCTCCATCCCCATTTTTATTTGAAGCCAAAAGATGTTTTAATCATAAAATATGTAAATTTTTTGCATTTGTTTGAATATAAATTGATACATAATCAAGAATAAAAAAGCATAAAATGATTACAATAAGCTATAGGTATGAAGAATCCTTTTTAAAAATCCCTTAGGATCTGTAAATTTGTCAGCAAAAATTGGTGCAATGCTGGAGGCATCTGAATCAGGAAATAATTTAGCAAAATGTAAATCCTATATTATCATGTAAGTGATCATTGAGATATTGATCAGAGTCATTGTACAAAAGATAAGCTTTAATAACTTTCCAATCGTGTAAAGAATCATTATAAGCCAAATCAGCAAAGCAAAAACTGGTTGATTTCTAATCCTAATGCAAGCTATTTTGTTCTTGTAAAAACAGATATTTCTTTCCCAACCATCCCACATTTTTATTAAGTACATCAATCTCTGTCTGAACCCGAGCATCTATTTGAGCTTGCTCTATCCAGAGGTCATGAGAGTCTTTATGCCATTGCTCTACAAAGTGTTTTGTCTGCAAGGACATATGTAAAGCATTATCAGCCACAGAAGCAGTAGAAACAACAACAATAAGATTAAGAATACAGCTCTTATTATACCGAACATGTGCTTTGTTCTTTTCAATATTTTTTGAAGAATTCTACAATATTATCTATAGGATTTTGAGCCCAAGAATGACCAAAGTAACAGGCAGCCAAATACGTGTATGCTGTTGTAATATCGTCCATGATTGATTTTAAGTATTAAACTTAACAGGAATTAATACATAAAAGCAATTTACAACCATAACAATAAATTCCAGTTGTAAAGTTTATTCTTCAAACAAAAAAATATGTATGGTAGTTGCACGCAAGTTGTAACATTAGTATTTCCAAATAAGGGAAATTTGTAAGTAGAAGCAGATACTACTATTGCAATAAATGAGCCATTTAAAAGCTGAATAGGTTTTAAGGCAGTTACAATATTCTGAATTGCACTATGGCCTGTGAGTATGGTCATGTGATTATCAATGATTCCTCCATCTCCCCATGTCAGATGTCTTCCAGTTGTCATTTCATTCTCAGCTCAATTCAACCTGGTAGCATTAAGCAAATCACAAGTGGTAATAGTCTATTCAAAACAAGTGTTAATAAATTGACCATGTAGGCCCCAAAGAATCCATTTTTTTGAGTTATTTTGCCAAATTTGTCCAAACAAGTCTTCCAAAAATGGACAGACATTTTAATTCATAATATGTAATATTTGGACATACAGGATATGATAATTCATAATTTTCAATAATATTGTCCCAGGTCTGATTAATGGACCATGCTGAAAGTCTTTGAATACGAGTAGAAGATCTGCCTAATTTAATACCAGGTTGTAACCAATGATGTAATTCCACTGATAAACAATCACAATTTCCAAAGCTTTTTGGCTTTATATCATCCATATAAGTAATGTTATAAGAGGTCCCATCAAAATTATTCAGATAGGTCCAGTCCTTCCTATTCAGATAGGTCCAGTCATTCCAAGGAGAAGAGAGGATACTTACAGTGATATACACTAAAACATCAGTATCTCCCCAAAAGACAGACTTAAACATAGGTGTACAAGGGATATAAACACAATAACTTACAGATGATCCCTGAGCAGAAGAGACAATTAATAGAGCACATATGGCCAGAAAAAATATTTGGCTGTAATCAATCTTTTGGGCTACTGGGCAATAATCTGACCATAGGTCACAAGAGATTTCACCTGAACCCAATTTGGTGATTGTGGTGAAGACTAATGTTGTTGAGGACACTTCCGTGAATATAATTTTACCATGACCAATATTGGAATGTCTTCCGCAGGAGTCATAATTGTCACTCATCCAGCAGAGAGACAATACCATACCCTCCCCCTTTCTCTATTAGCAATGCAGGCCGCCATTCAGTATCTATGGCAATTTTTCTGCTTGTTCAACATTTGGAGTATGAGCAAAATATTTCTCTACTCTAATTAGAATATCCCTTTTGGTCAGATTTATGAAATTTAATATGTATTAATGTAAAGTTTCCCCAATTCTTCCAAATATCTCACATTAATTCCTTACCAAAATCTTCCTTTTTAAAATTTCAATTTGCTGTTTTAAAATGTGGTAGACTTTAAAGTATGACTAGTTTATCAAAATGAAATTCTTTATTGAACATGTAGATGGTTAGTATTAGTATGTAAATGTTCATGTTCTTCTTGAACAAAGGAAAAAGCTACCAATGTTGCTCTAGAGCATTTCCAAATTTTCAAATGTCAGATCTCCAGACATTTTGTATGTTATAATAGGTTATAACCTATTCAAAAAGGCATTTTGAATACACTCTTTAACTAATTTTACGTTGCCTGAGTTTCTTTGGTAAGAAACTGATTTGTCTAGATCCAAAGTTGTTTAAATTTTATTTTCTTTTTGCAAATTATAATAAATGATAGCCATAGTTTCAACAGCCAATTACAATTTTCTATTTTCAGATGGAATATCTTTTCATACTTTCCTATAACTATTAATATTTCCTGTTTCCTAAACTGATAACATAGCTCATTATACTATCATTGGCATTTTTATATGCTTGGCATTTTAAGAAGTTATTCCCTTGCTTCTTCTCCAATTACAGTTCTTTCTACTGTTTGTTTTAGCGGAGTTAGGAATTCAATATAAGGCTCATTGGATTTCTGGATAACTTTAATCCAGGAACCATAGTTCTCTCTCATTGGGGGAAGATGCTCCCATGCTTCTATGCCTATTTCTCTCAGTTATTCATTTTTTTTAAACTGGGGTATTAGCCTGCTGATTAGGGTTATTATAAGCTCCACTTGCCTGTTAACACAGGAAAAATCATTTCCCTTAGCACAGGATTATTGCTGACTGCATTCATTTGAGCCTTCTCAAATTTAGGAACCCATATTTGTCATTGTAAATATTTATAACCTTTTTACTCATTTTGTCTACCTTATCTTTTAATAATACTTTCTCTTCTAGCCCCATAACAGTGTCAACTAGAAAATCATACTACCTCTAAAACAAAAATTCATTAATTCTAGTAAAAAAAAGGCAGTTATAGGACATTTATTGATCCAAATGCTTAATAGTAATCTTTAAGAGCCTCTCTGACTCCCTAACATTTTTCTCATCTATAAAACTACTTTAATATACTCAAAAAACTTTAACTTTTAATTTTTATATTTAACCCCCATGCCTTGAATGCACGTCTCATTTCATGCTAAGTAAATGCCCCATGATCAGTTTTCTGCTTACCGTGGTATAGAAGACACAGCAGATTCCTGTGTTTCTCTTCTGCTTAATTATACTTCACATCATATGTGCACGCCACTTTATCATGACCCACCCTTAAGTCAATGAGTCCCTAGAGGGGGAATGAGAATGAGATGGGACAAGAGACACAGGAGATGGAGACAATCCGTGATTCTGATCAAGTCTTGCTTATTCCAGGGAATAATCCAGGTAAATAGAGCGTAAGGGAAAGGAGGAAACTCTCCTTGTGTCATGTGTAACTAACAACTTACTAGACAATAACTATGGTCTAGTGGTCAGGCATAAAGTCTCTAACATGAAGAAAAGTCAGAATGTTTAGAACACGGAAACAGTGGATCAATAACTCCTTGCAGAGTTAGTGTTTGACAGATTAGAACAGTATGAGAAGCCATGCACAACAGAATGGGCAAAACTGAATCAGGGAACAGTTAGTCTCCCACAGAAATTATTATATTTTAATGTGTAGATATGATTGTATTTTAGTATTCCATAATGAATCCACACTCTTGTGATTTTATATAACCAATTTAACATTGACCTTTCTAATACAAAAGTCTATCAATAATACTATACAATAGAAAATGATCCTTTCTTCTTAGCCTCCAACATTTGTAAGTGGAGTTTCTGCTAATTGTGTTAATTTCAGAGAGTTTGTAGATTGATGCTTCCAGGCGCAGATGTATATCTTTATCATAAAATTTCTTGAGTATTAAAATAACTTAAATTCTATATTCTTTAGATATCTGATGTGTTTGAAGATCACCTATCTGCCAAAATTCATCCCTGAGTTACATAGAAAACATATCTAACATGAATACATTTCTGATTGTTAGAGGTGATTAACTACTACCTATTTCTGTTAATTTTCTGAAACAGCTCGTAATAGTATCATTCAAGGTATAGCACATTATATTACATTTTCAATGATTTAATTGAAAAAAATAACCCAAACAAGAAAAAAAACCTCTATACAATATGTTACAAAAATAACACTGAATTTATATCAATAAACAACAATTCATAGCAATGTAAACCATTTTATGTATGTCCTTTTTAGTTCAAGTATAGACTAAAGAACCTCTGCTTTTGTCCTTTTTTTCCTACCTCATCTACCCCAGTATGAACACTGTTGAATCAGAGAAATTGAACAATCTACCCACACTAATGTGTGTGTGTGTGTGTGTGTGTGTGTGTGTGTGTGTGTGTGTGTATGTGTGAAATATATAAAATGCCGGTGTCACTTGGGATTATAGTATTCTAGAACCAGAGAATTTAAAAAGTCCTGAATACTTCCTGGATCGTTAGATTGGCATGGATAATTCATGGGTTTGCTAAGATTTCTTGGAACAGTGTCTGTGCACAGTTAGGAGTCTATTGAAAGATCTAATTGACTAATTATTAATGTAGGAGGCCACTCGTTCATTTTTTAGCTGCCCAGGCTTCCAAGATAACCACACAAAAACTGTATTAATTAAATCAATGCTTGGACTATTAGCTCTAGTTTCTTATTGGCTAGCTCTTCTATCTTAATTTAACAATTTTTTAAAATTAATCTGTGTATCACAATGTGACTGACTCTTACTGACAAAGTTCCATCCATCATCTGTCTCTTACAGAGCTACCTGGCTTCTCTTCATTTTGCCTTTTTTCTCCCAGTATTCAATTCAGTTTTCCTAGTCTAGATGTGTTCTGCCCTATTATAGGTCCAAAGCAATTTCTTTATTCATTAACCAATAAGAGTAATATATATGCAGAAGAATTTCTAACAACATATTGCCCTTTCTGTTTAAATAAAAGGGAAGGTTTTTTCTTTAACATAGTAGAATTTCAATTAACAAAACTGGTAACAAGCAAGAATTACAGTATTATATTTATTTCTACTTATCCATTTATCATAGCTAAGAAAAACTATATCTATTTTTTTACTCCATCAAATGCTGTAGGAAGGCTTTTAGCTTGTTTCCAGGCAGCCCGGAATCTCACACCCAAAATAATCACACAAAACCATATTATTTAAATCACAGTTTGGCCCATTAGCTCTAGCTTCTTATTTGCAAACTCTTACATCTTGATTTAACCCATTTCTATTAATATGTGCATTATGAGGTCATGACCTACCAGCAAAGTTTCAGCATGTCTGTCAAATGTGGTGGCTCTATGACTTCTTTTAAACTCCTCCTTTCTGCAAGAATTCAGTTAATTTTCCCCTCCTAGTTCTTTCCCCCTATAGCTCTGCAAAATGTCTAAGACTGTTTTTTATTAAAAATTGTTATTAACGACACACAGTGGGGAATGCCATATCATTCAAATTCTCCAGAAGGATATATTACTTAAGAAAACAGCAAAAGCATTTCTAAGCAAATTTTAAAAATCTAGATTTGACAAAGACATCTCACTTCCCAGAGAATCACCAAAACTTTTTTGGTATTGTTGGAGCATCTACCTTTAGACTACATGGCCATATTATTTGGCAGACTTTTCCACATACAGGAAACAAAAACAATAGATAGTTTTATCTATATTGGCAGCTTGTCAGTAATTTTTTGTGTGTCCTGCAAAATGTATTATAGACTCTTTTATGAAGCAGGAATCCCAAAGGACTCTCTCACGATTTGAAGGCAGCTTTAGCCATCATTCTTTCAATGGTTCCTTCAAGTTCAACAAACAGTTAAGGAAAGAGCAGTTTTTTGTTTTTTTTTTTTTTGTTGTTGTTGTTGTTTTTGTTTTTTCTCCAAATGGCTAACCAACTCCATAAGGAGTGCTTTGGTGCCCACTGTTTTCTTGTATTAGACTGGTGCTGCCAGGAGCAGATGTGTCTCATTTTCATGAAAAAATTCTGGCTTTTTAAAACAATTTTAAATGCCATATTCTGTAGTCCATAAAAGGTTTGAAGAACACCTATCCATCTGAAATACATCTCTGTACATCTAAAAAATCTGACTACCATGAGTAAAAGCTTGACTATTATAAATTATTAACTATTAACCAATATCTTTGGGCCAAAAATGAATGAGTGTCCCCTACAACGAAAAACAATGTAATAACAATCTATAATGCAGACATGCAATGTTGAAAAGATAACAGAATGGATAAGAAAAGGAAGTGATAAATCTTGATTACTAGAAATCAAGAGTGCTGAGATTTGAATGGAGTCTCAGTCAATGTAGGAAATTTATTGAAAAAAATACAACCTTTGTTCTAATGCTATTGTGAACGGATTTAAAGATGCCTAGGAAGTTCATAAACGACATCCATCATAAAGTACTCTAAAGAAAGACAAGTTTATGCCTTGTGTATTCAAAGATCTATTGTAATATTATACTATGCTGCTGATTTTAACATGATCAGCCTAGAGATAACCATGTCCCTTATTGCAGTGTAGGAAACAACCAAAAGATTAAGAACTAAGTTTTGTATAACTAGAAACTATGTAGAAAACAGGTAGGTATTCAAGAACTAGAGACCTAGAGTCTGAAGTATCTTAAAGCTAGAGAAAGTAGGAATATATTTATGGCTCATCTGGATACATAGGTTTATGGCATAGTTGTAGGCATTCTCAAGGATATACTCTGTACTAAGATAACAATTATTTCTAAGATTTACAAATGTCAAACTTTATTAAATAGACTACAGGTAAGCAGAACAATCTAGCCTAATGTGTGATGGGAGTGTCCCTTCTGTATGCTATGATTACCATAATTGAATAAAGATATTTCTTTTGGTCTATAGAAGGGCAGAGAACACTAAATTAAATCCTGGGAGAAAGGAGGCAGAGTCCCAGAAAAGTCATGAGGTCTATCTAGAGTCAGATGGAAAATTTCCAGGTAAGCCACTGTCATATGGTAATACACAGATTAATGGAGATGGGCTAAATTAATATGTAAGAGCTGGTCAATAAGAAGCTAGAGCTAATGGGCTGAGCAGTGATTTAATAACCCCGTTTCTGTCTGATTATTTCATATCTGAGAAGCTGGCAACCAACAAGTTGGTGTATATGTGGCCAACTAAAATCCACTTAAAACCTGAGCAAGCTTGGAAAGGGATTCTAGGCACAAAATAACATCGGTAATCATGGCTTATTTTTTAGCCAGCCTTTTGTTGGCAACTTGTTGCAGCTCCTTTAAAGCAGTTTTCCTGACACAGTAATAGGAGAAAAAAGCTACAGCATTTTGAAATGTTGGCATCTTGGGCAGTGCTTCTAGAGCAATCTCTGGCTCTTTCAAGAGACCAAGCCTTTAAATGGGTTTTGTAAGCTTTGTGTTACAAACTGCTTAATAGCTTGACATAGACTCACTGAAATTGGTGCAATGTGAACAGCCTGCAGAGGCAGACAGTTCCTCACATATACCTGAGAGAGAGCCTGTGAAAATTAGTAAAGACAGATATTGTTCTATTCCCAGGAATATACCTCTCAGGAACTGTTCCTGTCACTCATGCAGCAAAGCATTTCCTGCGTCTGAAACTACTGCTTCTCTTTAAACATGTGGCATTCCTGTCTCAGGCTTGAGTGCTCTGTATATGCAAAGAAGATAATTCAACATAGGCTTCTGTATCTGTCAGAGACTAGGGGAATTCTGCTATTTCTTATCCCCTGGGAGATCCATTGTGGAAATGGCTAAGACACTGCAGTTTATTCATGAAACCTTAAAGTAACTGAATATTTCAAATGGTAAAGTAAGTACAAATTATCCTTACTTCTACACAAGTTTCTTTAAGGTTTAGTATAGCCTATTTATGATATAAAGAAGTTAATGGGATTTCTTGGAAAGCAATTATTTTTTATGTCAGATTTCTACTTTATACTACTCTTTAAAATAATTAAACAACCAGATTTCATTGATTTTTAGTCTGCCATTTTGTTTGCTTTGAATCAGTGCAGATCTTACCTTGTGTCTTATCTCAGACTCGAAATTCTAATGTCTGATAATCAAGGTGAAACTTGAAAACCTTGGTACTTGGGAATCATCAAGCAACTATGAATCGGTTGGAATGTTTCTACAATCATTTCAATGCAAATATATGTTGCTTTCTGATGGGGTTTTATCGAGGACAAAGATAGATTTCTGTTCTGTGATGACGTAAGTATGTAAGAACTTCAAAAACAGGTTATTTCCATCACATTTTGAGTGGCAAGCATAATTAACTGTTTGGAAACTGGCATGTAATTTTCTCCAAAATTCTTCCTGCTGCTTGTTTGGAAACTTTTTATAGGGTTATTAGAGTCCTTTTAGAAGATCTTGTTCCATAATATAACATTAGCCTGGAAACAATCCAGAGGTTCTCATCTTCTGTGGAAATAAAAGCTGGACATCTTTTCAAAAGTATCATAACCACCATGACATGATACTGCACACCTTTAATCAGAGCACTGGGGACTCGGGAGTCAGACTCAGGTGGATCTCCGTGAGTTTGAGTCCAGTCTGGTCTACAAGAGCTATTTCCAAGACAAACTGCAAAGCTACAGAGAAACCCTGACTTGAAAAATGAAAAACTAAAAGCATATAGTTAGACTCAAATTTTGATGCCTTTAAAATATATATTTTCATATCCCCTAGTCCTCGAATGCTTGAGGACTATGTCAACATATCACAATTTGTAGCATTCTGCTCACAAACCCTACTTAAGACCTGTGAAGCTGGACATTCTACAAGTCCAGAGCCATTTGTGCTTCCAGTGTGATCCAGGAAGCTCTCTCCTTAGCGAGCCATGTTTGTACTCACTGTCAACAACAAAAAGCCTTTCTGAAAATTGTAACTACCAAGAAGCTGCAGTTGACTCCCCTTTTAGGGACAAAAATCCTTTCTAACGCATTCTTAGGTTTTATGTTGATGACAATTGTCAAACATTGGGCACCATGATGAAGCAGAGATTCTGCTTTATGTTTCCCATGCACCCAGTCCCAAATATTCACACAGAATCTATATTCATAACAACACTGTATGGCTAATGGCTCAAGTGTAATTCTAGCTAGCTCTTACATCTTAAATTAACTGATTTCTGTGATAGCCACATGATTGTGGCTTAATGCCATGTTTCTGCTTTAGTAGCAGCATGGTATCTCCTTGACCCTGGCTACTCTTTCTCTATATCTCTGTTCAGATTTCCTGCCTGATTTTTTTTGAAAGTAATTTTATTAAATTATAAAAAGTTTCCACTTCCGCCCCTCCTCCCACCACCCTCCCACTCCCCACAATTCCTCTCCTCCTCCCTCTCTATCCCTAAGAGCAGTCAGGGTTTCCTGCCCTGTGGGAAGTTCAAATTCCTCCCCCCTCCCTCCATGTCCAGGAAGGTGAGTATCCAAACAGACTGGATCCCAAAAATCCAGTATATGCAGAGGAAACAAGTCCCAGTGTCATTGTCAATGACTTTTCAGAAAGACTCTGGGTCAACCACATCCAGAGAATCCGGTCACATTCAGAGAATCTGGTTAGATCACGTGTTCGTTCAGTTCCAGTCCAGCTGGCCTTGGTGAACTCTCATTAGATCAGTCCCCTTGTATCAGTGGGTGATGGCACCCATCGCAGTCCTGATTTCTTTTTTCATTTTCTTCATCCTTCTGCTCCTCATTTGGACCGTGGAGGGCTCATTCCGGTGCTCCAATATGGGTCTCCGTCTGTATCGCCATAAAACGCTGGATGAAGGTTTCCTCTGCTCTTGCCTTCTTTGCTCACGTTCTCCTTCCTTCTGCCTCTCCTTTGGACCTAGGGAGCTAGGTCCAGTGTTCCGACATGGGTCTCCACCTCCATTTCCCTCCATCGCCAGATGAGGGTTCTGGCACTCTTGTCTATTTCCAATTTCCAGGAGGATAGCTACATGATTTTCATCAGGTTCACCTTCTTATTTAGCTTCTCTAGGATTACGAATAATAGGCTCAAAGACCTTTAATTATGGTTAGAATCCACTTATGAGTGAATACATACCGTATTCCTCTTTTTGGGTCTGACTTACCTCACTCAGTAAAGCGTTTTCCATTTCCATCCATTTGCATGTAAAATTCAAGATGTCATTTTTTTTACCGCTGAGTAAAACTCTAATGTGTATATGTTCCACACCTTTTTTAACCATTCTCCTATTTAGGGGCACCTAGGTTGTTTCCAGGTTCTGGCTATTACAAATAGTGCTGCTATGAACATAGTTGAACAAATCCTTTTGTAGTATGTTAGGGAATTTCTTGGGTATATTCCCAAGAGTGGAATTGCTGGGTCCTAAGGGAGGTTGACTCCCAGTTTCCTGAGAAACCGCCACACTGATTTCCACAGTGGCTGCACAAGTTTGCATTCCCACCAACAATGGATGAGTGTTCCCCTCATTCCACATCCTCTCCAGCATAGGCTATCATGGGTGTTTTTGAGTTTGGCTATTCTGACAGGTGTAAGATGATATCTCAAAGTTGTTTTGATTTGCATTTCCCTGATCGCTAAGGAGGTTGAGCATGACCTTAAGTGCATTTTGGCCATTCGAAATTCATCTGTTGTGAAATCTCTGTTCAGTTCAGTACCCCATTTTTTAATTGGGTTAATTAGAGTTTTAGTGTCTAGTGTCTTGAGTTCTTTGTATATTTTGGAGATCAGACCTTTGTCTAATGAGGGGTTTGTGAAGATCTTCTCCCAGTCAGAAGTAGCCTTTTTGTCTTACTGACAGTGTCCTTTGCTTTGCAGAAGCTTCTCAGTTTCAGAAGGTCCCATTTATTCATTGTTTCTCTTATTGTCTGTGCTCCTGAGGTTCTGCTTAGGAAGTGGTGTCCTGTGCCTATATCTTGTAGACTACTTCCCACTTTCTCTTCTATCAGGTTCAAAGTGGACAGATTAATGTTGATGTCTTTAATCCATTTGAACCTGATTTTTGTGCATTGTGATAGATATGGACCTATTTTCATTCTTTTACAGGTTGACATCCAGTTATGCCAGCACCATTTGTTAAAGATGCTTTCCTTCTTCCATTGTATACCTTTAGCTCCCTTGTCAAATATCAGGTGTTCATACGTTTGTGGGTTAATACCCGGGTCTTCTATTCGATTCCATAGGTCGACTTCTCTTTTGTTATGCCAATACCAAGCTGTTATCAATACTGTTGCTCTGTAATAAAGTTTGAAGTCAGGGATGGTAATGCCTCCAGAAGTTCCTTTATTTTATAAGATTGTTTTGGCTATCCTGGGTTTTTTGTTTTGCTATATAAACTTGATTATTTTTCTCTCAAGGTCTGTGAAGAAGTTTGATGGGATTTTGATGGGAATTGCATTGAATCTATAGATTGCTTTTGGTAGAATTTCCATTTTTACTATGTTGATTCTCCCAATCCAAGAGCAGGGGAGGTCTTTCCATTTTCTGGTATCCTCCTCAATTTCTTTCTTCAAAGACTTAAAGTTCTTGTCAAATAGGTCTTTCACTTCCTTGGTTAGAGTTACCCCAAGATATTTTATGCTATTTGTGGCTATCATGAAAGGTGATGTTTCTCTGATTTCCCTCTCTACTTCTTTATCCTTTGTGTACAGGAGGGCAACCGATTTTGGGAGTTGATCTTGTATCCTGCCACATTACTAAAGGTGTTTATCAACTGTAGGAGTTCTTTGGTAGAGTTTTTGGGGTCACTTATGTACACTATCATATCGTCTGCAAATAACGAAAGTTTAACTTCATCTTTTCCAATTCGAATCCCCTTGATCCCCTTATGTTTTCTTATCGCTATTGCTAGAACTTCAAGCACTAATTTGAAGAGGTATGGAGAGAGTGGACAGCCTTATCATGTTCCTGATTTTAGTGGAATGGCTTTGAGTTTCTCTCCATTCAATTTGATGTTAGCTGACGGCTTGCTATATATTGCTTTTATTATATATAGGTATGATCCTCGTATACCCAATCTCTTCAACACCTTTATCATAAAGGGGTGTTGAATTTTGTCAAATGCTTTTTCAGCATCCAATGAAATGATCATATGGTTTTTTCTTTCAGTTTATTTATTTGATGGATTACATTGATAGATTTGCATATGTTGAACCAGCCCTGCATCTCTGGGATGAAGCCCACTTGATCATAATGGATAATTTTTCTAATGTATTCTTGGATTCGATTTCCCAGTATTTTATTGAGTATTTTAGCGTCAATGTTCATGAGTGAGATTGGTCTGTAATTCTCTTTCTTGGTCGTGTCTTTGTGTGGTTTTGGTATCAGGGTAACTGTAGCTTCATGAAAAGAGTTTGGCAATGATTCTTCTGTTTCTATATTGTGAAATACATTAAGGAGTATAGGTATTAGCTCTTCCTGGAAGTTCTGGTAGAATTCTGCATTGAAACCATTCATGGATTTACTCATTTCTTCGAACATTTTGTTATACTTCTCATCCATTTCTTACTCATTTCTTCAATCTTTTTCTTGTCTTTCTCATCCAGTTCTTTAAGGGAGTTATTCATATCCTGTTTAAGGGACTCTATTGCTTTCATAATGGCACTTTTTTCCACTTCTTCTGAATTAAGAGGTTCAGGTCCTTCTATTGTAGGGTCGTTGGGATCTGGTGTTTTCATGTTGTTTTTTAGATTGTTGGAGGAGTTCTTGCCTTGGCATCTGCCCATCTCTTCCTTCAAATGCTCTATATTGGATCTTCTGGTACCAGGTCAGGTTCCCTTGTTGGGCAGGGACTTCCCTGACAGAAGGTCTACCTTTCCTCAGGTAGTCTATTGAAACCCAGGGACTCCCTCCTGTTGGGTTGCACTCACAGCCCAGGCCCAGCGCGCAAGAGAGCTGTTCTGGGGAGATCTTGAGACCCCAGGGCGAAGGGGGAAAGAGAGGAAGGTGTGCCTGGATGAAGCCTGGGATGGGATTCAGGAGAGCTCCGCAAGGTGGAGCCACCACTGCAGGGTGACCAGAAAGTCGAGGGGGGCGGGGCAAGTCCGAATTCCTCCTAGCTGAAGCCCTTGGACCAGGAGCAAACTCACTTCTCCTCCAATGAATGTCTGTTAGAAGTTCACTGTCTCTTGCTGGCTAGGAATGTGACTGAGCTGACACAGGGCCTGCCTGTCCTCAGGCAGGCTCTCAAAGCACAGGAACTGCCCCTGCTGGGCTGAGCCCACATCCCAGGCTCAGCGTGCAAGGGAGCAGCTCTGGGGAGATCTTGTGACCCCAGGGGGATGGGGGGAAGCGAGGAAGGTGTGCCTGGATGAAGGCTGGGATGGGATTCCGGCTTCCTGACTGATTTTATTTGTCCCTGTCATAGGACAAAGCAGGTTCTCTATTAACCAATAGTAATAAAATATAGTCACTGCATACAGAATAGAATCTTACATCAAGTGATTAGTCAGCAACTTTGAAGGACATCATGAAATTTACTGTAGGATTTGTTCCCATTGATAGAATTGAGATCATTTCCTTTCTTTTTTCATATTCCAAGCATAACTTGAATGCATGCACTTGTCTATCACATACAATCACATCTACAGTAGTGTGAGGTCCTACCAGTCAGTTTCTGGCTATGTCCCACTCATCAGATTCTCATGGCTCTAAGCAAAACCTGTATGTACATTGTTTAAGGCAAGACAGACTGTTCCTGACATCTGTATGAGACAGATCCCATGGAGATTATAGAAGGCAGGTATTTAAAAGCAATATATACAAGAGGATTTAAATAATGTAATCATATGTCATGTTTAGCACCACTGTTACATATGCTGTTGCTTCCTCCTAAGGCCTTCACTAATCAGGTTTTTATTATTATTATTATTATTATTATTATTATTATTATTATTATTATTATATTTTTCGTGATACTTAATCATTGCCTGCTTTCTTAGTGGTCAGTTTTTGCTCTCCTCTATTTCTTGTTGTATGTTGTGTACAATCTGTTTGATTTCTTTAAAAATAAAGACCCAACCAAAGCATCAAGATCTCTTCTGAAACCCAAAGACTAACTATGTACAACTTTATCCTAAACCCCTGGCTAAAGAAGCTTATATGACATAGCACAGTTCCTATGTTAGCACATGCTTGCAAAGTCAAATGCCTGCAACCAGGATGCTGAACACCTAACTGCAAAGTCCAGAGTAATAGAAAGCAGATATTTGAAAAAGGAGATCATTTTTGCAAATTGTAATACATAGGGAGAACAATCTGAAATTATTGAATTCCCTGCCTATTAAAAAATGAATATATTTCAAAGTAGTATGGATAATTCTGGTAGAAAATACTTTTTAACTGAAAAAAGTATCTCCAAGACAGTTAACCAAATTAAACCTTTACTACATTATAAATAAATTAGAATATGAGATTCATGTGGACCTGTAATAGAAAGGAGAAATTTCAGTACAGGTTTCCCCCTCAGTGACAGACTAATTTTTGTCTAGTTAAGAGAAACTTTAACCTAGTTAAGCTAATGCAACATTAACTAGTCTACAATGAAAATATAGTATTACATAGAGACTCACCATTGCTCAGAATGCTGTCAGATTTCTTCTGATATTGACAGCTAGTTTCTGAGCCAGTACTTGTGACAGGGTATGGCTGTTTAGTATGAAAAAGAAACATGCCCACAATGACAGACACACAGATAAAAGACAAAGGTTTACATATAGTAAGTTTGGTATATTTTACAATTTTTCTCCAGCAATATATCACAAGATAATCATTATAGTTATTGGATCATAAAGAAAATATTTAATGTTGATATATAAGTCTGAATGACTATTTTATAATTATTGTACTATTTTCACTATGTTTTTATAGAATCCTTTTTCTTGTTAGTTTTTCCTCCCTGTATGTCACTCACTTATTTTTATTTTAATTTAATTATTTTCTTTTGTTCTTTTCCAACAAGACTCCAACCTTTACTCTGCCTCCTCTTCCATTTCTACATTTGTTCAAACTCTTACTCTGTTTCTCCACTGTATTCTCACAGTATGAAGGAGGTTTCTCATGGACACCAACAAAGCTTGGCATAATAACTTGACATAACAGCAGGCACTTCTCTTAATGTTTAGGCAGAAAAATGCAATCTGACAAGTGGTACAGTTTTCAAAGTATCAGCCAAAGCCACAGGGACAATTCATTCCCTCACTGCCAGGTGATCCACAAGTAGAACAAGTATCACAAAAGTCACAAATATCAGAAAACCTAGGTGGGTCCCATGAAGGCACAGTGGTTATTGGTATGTCCCACAGTAATTTCTGAAAGTCATTCAAAGTTTGTCATCTTTCTCTCTTAATTTCCAATTTCTGAGGTTTAGTTTCTTTTGGATAGAACATATATCCCAAATATTCAAAAAATGACTGTCTTTGTACTTTCACTAGGCAATTGCTAACCTTGCAAGGACAGGATTCTGCTGAAGCTGACAATACATTACATACAAACCTACTTCATTTATATGGGCAAGCAAGTCATCATCCTAAAAGAATAATATAAACTTGTGGAAACTGAACTGTAAGATTCTATGTCACCTGAGCCACAGATTTCTGGCATAATATAAAACATTTTGTCATACAATGAGGCAAGATCTTCTAATGATATCATCTAAATGGATTTTTGAAATTAACTGATGAAACACTAAATGCATATCTTTGACAATTTCAGTGAGCCCAGGGTATGGTAAAAAACAATCTTTTAAATCTAAAACAGTATTAAGGGTATCTTTTGTTATGGATGAAACAGAAGGCAATGCCATGTGTAAAGCTCCCATTAACTCTCATTAACACTTCCAAAATTTTATATCAATCTCAAATTTTTAGAATTCTTTGTTGGGGTGAACATCTTTTTTCCTCCAAAGCAGAAGTCATAGCTGTCCTTGGCTCTATGATTGTCCAATATGTGAGGATATTCTAATATAATCAGAAATATTACTCTTATTTCTAAATCATATCAAAAAAGAGGTAAATACTACAGTAGTATTGTCATAAGCTAGCTTTACCTTTCAAGCATCCACTTTCTGTGTCTCCAGTTAATCTGTTTGTTTACTACATTATCCTGAAACAATACATCAGGTCCCTGAATTAATTGACGTAAGTCATCAGTCTGCTGTCCAGAAGACAGAAGTTTATTCCAGGCCTTCTTGTCATTGAAGTAACTTGGGCATATACTGCTATTAGAAAATTTAATTGCTAATTTCTTTTTTGTATGACTTCCCTCAACAGTAAGCATATGAAAAGAAAAGGGAATTTGTAGGATCAGATTTCTCTCATCTGTGGCCCAACATTTTTCTTCATGTTTGGTTTTACCACAAGAGATAGTCTCCATTTGACAGGCAAGCTTTGACCAGTTCGTTCCATTTCCCATAGTGTAAAATTTTTAAAATCCTGTACTCCAGAAGCATTTGCACCAAAGGAGCATTTGGGCCATACTGAGTTCAGGTTACTTTGAGTTGTTAGAATGGGGTCAGTGCACCTAAGTTAATATTTGTTCTGCACATATCTTTGCTCTTTTGCTAATAACATTTGTACTTTCTCTCCTAGAAGATACCTTCTCTGAAACTAGCTGGCTTGAGAGATGCACAACAAATTCTGAGTGTTTGTACCACTCCATGAGGTCACTGCATCATTGCTTGATCTAAACCAGCCCTTGTGTATGTAGAGAAGTGATTTTTGATAAGAAGAGATTTACAGTTTCCAACTTCTGTGAAAGTAATATTGCTAAATTCCTCAAGCTTTTTAGCTCCTACTAAATTTCTCCACCACTTTATACTTCTCAGCATTGCTTACCAGAAGCAAAGACCTTGAGAACTTCCTGTTCTTGTAATTAGCAGTTTCTCCTCATACCAACTGTTATGAAGCCTGTATTCCCCAGATCTAGACTGACTGTTTTGGGGAGATACACGTGTAGCTTGGTGAATTTAAGGGGCTGGAAAAGAGACTAGGATTTATTTCTGGTAAAAGACCTTATTTTTAGAAATAACTCCACAATTTTGGATGTCTAATTCTTCTTGATATGGTAGGGTTTGAACTGCCTCAGTTTAATATGCCAAGCTATGTTGCCTCCGCATGGGTGGCCTATCCTTTGGGAGGAATTGATGAGAATGGACTGTAGGGAGGCAAGCATGGGGAAGAAGAGTCTGTGGGAAAACTTAATTTAGAATGTAAAATGAAAGAAAAGTAAATAAAAAGAAAGCAATTACATAAATCCCATCTAATCAGTGATTCGTAAGTATTATCTCATTTAAATTAATAACTAACATTTATTAAAGACCAGCAGAGACAATGCACGTGCATATTAATAAACACATAGCAGTCTGTCTATAGTCTTTTTTGTCCTGAACTTTCTTTACTGAAAATCTGAATTGTTCCTTGATTGGATGAGACAAATTTTAAACAAAAATATTAGTTGCAATTTAACTCTGCTCACAGTAAAGCAAGTGTTGTTGCATGGTATTTGGAGCTGGCTCCTCACCTTTTGGTCCCTCAGAAACTTGCTTCATGGTTGAGGTCTCAGGGAGCCATGATTATAACTGCACCTCTGGGATATTATTGGGTCCATTCTTAAACTGAGTTGCATACAACCCATTGTTAATAAACCTTATAAAGTGTTTGGATGGAGGACCTCATTATTGAGTTATACTCCTGGTAGTCGCCAGCACCCAGCTCATAAAACATCTCTTCAAGAGCCATTCCACTGTTTCATACTAGCATTGATCTTAGCTGAACAAAGACACTATTCAGAATACTCGTTCGATTCAATTTTTGATTGCTTAGAATCCTTTAGATATATATTTTAATGTGTCTTATTCTAATTAGGACCAATATCAGAATGTCATTGGTAGGCAGAGTTTTGTTTCCCACAAGACAGTTCCTGAGTAACCAAAGAGAAAATTATTATTTATTCTACACATTCAGCAAATAGCTCAGGTTATTACTAGCTAACATGTACATTTTAAATTTATTATATGTCTTATATATGATCTGTCATGTGGATTGGTACCTTTTCTCAGTCTAGCAAGTAGATCTACTTCCCATAGCTTCTCATAATACTGATACATCTCCATTTTCCTAACTACTTTTTTGTCTGTTTTCTCAGCGGAAACTTAACCTACTTGGACAATATTCAGTCAGAATATTTCTCAAATCAATCAAAAAGTTATATATTCACACAATATGAAGGAATATTCTGTACCATGTTCTTGATTTGCTAGTACCCACTCCCTTCTTATTACATTTTATTTATATGCTGATGTAGACATAAATTGCCATTTTTGCTATCTGCTTGAGAAATTTTTTGATTAAATTCATTCATAATAGTGTTGTAATGTATTATTTTGTACGCATTTTAGTATTAAATATCTGTGTTTATTCCTTACATATTTCACTTACTCAGTAGTGATTTCATCCTAAATGCTCATGTCTACAAACTGAAGAACAATCACATGAACATGGAGTTTAAACCTGCCCAGCTGATGTTTATTATCTTATCACAAACTGGGCTGAGATCTACAGTTGCCTTCAAATATGGAATTAGTGAACATGACTATTTTCTTAGTCAGGCTGCCCCTCCCACTCTGTGACATGACATAAGCAAGTAATACAATTTCAAAGAGTAAAACCTGTATGACTTTGTTTCCAAGGAGATTAAGAAAATCCAGTAAAGGGAAATATTCCAGTACTCTTATTTCTTTCTACAATCCATCCATCTCCTTATACAACATTCATTGTAATCATTTATTATATTTAGATATAATACATATCACATGTGTTATATATAACATAATTAATTATAATTCAACTGCATAAACAAACACACATAAAAACATATAAAAACGGATCACAAGGAATTAGAAGTCAGATGCACTTGACAGCACAGAGTCACAATTAAAAAACCAAAGATAGCAATGGAGGCTTTCATGTATACAGATAGAATTTAGGAAAAAGCAGCTACAGTGTTACTGTAGCAACCAATCACAATTAGCCAGGTTTGTCTGTTGTTAACAGGAGATAAATCAAAGGGTAAATCACATTTTATCTTGTGTTCCCCTTTAAATGGCTCTGCTTAATTTTAGAACGCATAGAGAGGAGGGAGACACAGATGACATATCAGCTCGGATGAGATCACCATGTTAAATTCAGTCCTGTGCTTTCTGGTCCTTGGTTTGAAATCTCTCTTCTTATTTCTTCCTAGATGACATTAAAAGGTCTGCAATGAAGAATTTTGTCAGCCAGACTCCTGGGTAAAGTCCAACTTTTAGCTGGAATTTAGTCAGGAGACTGACTATAAACAAAGTCAGAGAAGAAAATCTGTTTCAGAGACCTATAGTAGACAGAAGCAATATATACCAAACAAAAACAATGGATTTCTGAGATTCCCCATGCATTCGCTAAGAGTCGCCTGTTCCTGTTTGCAGTTCAGGAATTGTGCTTGAATCTGAAGTCACTGCACCAGCATTAATATCTGTGATTTCTTGATTAGCCTGTGATTATGCATTTTCTGTAATCAAATTTTACTTTGAGAGTCAATACCTGACAGAAACCGGGAATGTACTGATCATATGCAACATAGAAGGACCCACTATGATAACTGCTATGTCTGGGAATATCTTCAGATTTGTCGGATTCTGAAATTTTCAAGTGTCAGATTCCACAATCAATGTGTTTAGGGAATATGACGTGGCATTTCTTAATGTGCTGCCAGAAAGTTGCAATAGGCAGCAAAGAATAATAATCAGGTATTCGCAGGCAGAAATGTTGGATTTCAGGAAGACAGACCGGATACAGACCCAAGAATTGGGATATATGATCAACTCCTACTACCCTCTTAGTGTTTTCCCCTTTGATAATTGGATTCTGGTCTGAGGTAAACTGCATTTTTTTTTTGTCATCCACTTTAACTTTCACATTTTCTGCTGGACCAAACATTGAGACGGGAGGGAGAAATGAGTCAGCAGCTCTAATAGAGAACTCCAAGGTGACCAAAGGATTTGTTATTATTGGTGGAATTGAGATTTTTCTCCTCATTGGTTCATATTCCAGGAACAATTTGAAAGCACAAACTCGTGCTCTCTGAGGCAAGGAGAACTAATAACACTTTCAGCATAGCAGGTACTTACTAGTCTTACTCTTGCTATATTCCATTTTTCAGCTGCTCATCCCTGTAATCAAAAGCAGATTGAATAGCACCAATTAGCAATCAATGTTAATGTATTATATATCAGCCATTAGCCATGTGTCAGTGTCACCTGAGATGGTTCCCTTGGATGTCACAAATATGGATGATGGATATGTGAGGGAATGAGGTGTGAGAAGAATATATACATTGCCTGGGTCACTTGAAAAAATGGTATACAATAAGCAGATGTTTAAGAAAGACTCAAATATCATCTGGATCTTGATACTGGCATAGAAAAATCATACTTTTCCTACAATTTTTAGAACAGTATATTTATACAGTTGTGAATTTTTGGGAAGAACTAATTATCTAATTGTATTTTAAAAATTACTGTCTATAATGTGGACATGCTATGTTGAAGAGATAAGTGAAAGACAAGAAAAGGAAGTGGTGAAAGTGAGTTACTAGAAAACAATGGTGACAAGATTTGAATGGATCCTTAGTCACTGTAGAAAAATTCTTGAAAGAAAGACAGCATTTGTGTGGATGCTATTTTGGAAGGACTTAAAGAAAGCTAGGAAGTTCATGGAAGGAATCCCTCATAAAGCAATCTAGGGGAAGACAAGTTCATGCCTTGTGTGGGTAAATATCTACTGCAACTGTTCACTATGCTGCTAAATTTAAAATGAACAGCCTAGGAATATCCACATTCCTTATTCTGTTGTACGAAATACCACAGAGTTGAAGAACCAAAATTTTGTACAATTAGGACCTATGTAGAAAATAGGTAGACATTCAAGATGTCATCCCTGATGACAGGATGAGAGATCCTTCATCTGGCGTTGGATGGCGATACAGATGGAGGCCCGCGTTGGAGCACCGAACTGAGCACCCCCCCAAGATCCAAATGAGGAGCAGAAGGAGGAAGAAAATGACGAAGGACTGCGAGGGATACTATCACCCACTGATACAAGGGGTCGGATCTAATGAGAGTTTACCAAGGCCAGATGGACCGTGACTGAACGAGCATGTGATCCAACCAGATTCTCTGAATGTGGCCGGATTTTCTGAATGTGGCTGGCCTGCAGTCTTACTGAGAAGCCATTGACAATGACACTGGGACTGGTTTCCTCTGCATATACTGGATTTTTGGGATCCAGTCTGTTTGGATGCTCACCTTCCTGGACCTGGAGGGAGGGGGGAGGAACTTGGACTTCCCACAGGGCAGGAGACCCTGACTGCCCTTGGGGACAAAGAGGGAGGAGAAGAGGGAGGGGGGGAGTGAGAGGGTGTTGGAGGAGGGGCGTAAATGGAAACTTTTTATAATTTAATAAAATTACTTTCAAAAAAAAACCTTACACAACAATCAAAGTATTAAGATGAAATTGGATAAATATATTTTATAATATTCTTTCTATAAAATGCAGAACACCAGTCATTCTGGATGCATTCAGTGTACAATTATATGTACTGCACATACATTTCATTGTAGAAGAAACTGCTGTAACACTATGTATTACAGTATGATGCTGTGTGTATAGAGCTTTTTAAAGTGTGAATTTTTAGAGATCACCCTCCATGCCCGAGATAATGGAATAAAAGAACAAAAGCCAACTTTGTGCTGTCACTATTTTCAGAGAGACCCAGAGTGAGGAACTGGAATTAGAGGGACGAGAGAACTGACTGGGATTTCTTTTTCTTAAAAATTATTTAACAAAGTTTTGACATTTATAAATCTACCAATGAGTTCATTAGACCTGGTTGACCATTTTTCTACATTTTTGCCTGTGTGTGAACTATTTAATGATGACATTTTCTTTAAACGCATTCGACCAGGCTATGAAGACATGGTAATATGTCAGAGGGAAGACAAATCACATGGAGAATCTTGTCACAAACGGTTCTCTGAACTAATGTCTCCTAACTGCTGAAGAGAAATGACTACCTTCCGGGAACCAGGGTACTGACTGGTGTTGGCTGAGAATGAGTGGGGGTTGGTAAGGAGTCCAGTGGAAGAAATTATTGAAGTATATTTTTGAGAAGTCAGTAAAATGAATCCAGAAGGTAGACATGTAATAGAAAAAGCAATTTTTGTACCATGTCTGTTAGTAGAAGGGTATGTTAGTAAATCCGAAGAAACTCTGACTTTAAATATAAGTGAAGTTTTCAGAACTAAAATACCAGGTCAAATTAAAATTATAGAAAGCAAACAAGGAAAATGGAATGGATTGAAGGGTGAAGTAAAAAGTGTTTAAAATGTCATTCTTATTATGAAGAAGGATAGACGTAGGGGTCAAGTGAACTTTTGATAGCTATGTTAAAAGTTAAAGACTACAAGTTAAATACATGAATTCTACACAGTGAAATGTTTAAGGGGGGGGGAGAAAATAACAAACGTTCACTAAAGTTTCCCTGGTCCCATGCACCAAGTGCTGTTCCATGCATCTTTACTCTTTCAGCCAGCACAATGATTCTTTGAAGGTGTTAATATGTTGTAGATGAGGTGAAGAGATTATACCTGCATATGTGTGTATGTGTGGGTGCACAGTACTATGGCCTGTTACGCAGAGTGTACCTGTTACAGAGATTGTTGTATAGCTTGTATGCTTGTAGAATCTATGTAACAAGAATACAATAGTACTGTATAACAGCACTGTAAAATACTGTTCTCCTCCAGAATCTTAGCAATGTGTGTGTGTAAGCATGTACACTACTATACTATGCTTGCTACATTGATTATACCTGTGCATGTGTATCTAGTGCACACACAGTTCCATGATGTGTTTGTTAAACAACATTTGGGTAAGAAGGGCTATGACCTTTTCCAAATTACTAGATCTCTCTGAGCCTCAACTGCAATAGAGTGATATCCCTCACCATAAATGAGTATTGTAAAAATTAAATTTAATCAAGCATGCAACCATTAAAAAAAAAAAGATGTCATCCCTGTTGCAGATTGAGTATCTTAAATGTAGAGAATGTAGTAGTACTTTCATGTCTTATCTGAATACACAAATTTATGACATAGCTGTAGGTATTCTCAAGACTATTCTCTGTACTATTATAACAATTATCTAAGATTTACAAAAGTCAAACTACATTAAAAAATTCACGCAAGCTGAGGGATCTAAGCATGACGTGCATATGTAATTAAAGGAAGACGATAGCAGCCACATCTAAATCTATCAATTCGTGCATTGGTGAGAGAGATAAGGTGTTCCATTGATGAGATCTAGGCGATGGATGCTGTTAGACTCAGAGAAAATTAAATTGAATTTTGCACATCCTATGAAATGGAGCATCATATTTTAATTTGTATATAACACTTACATGTAAGTGGTGACAATACATGAGAACCACACATCCTCCAGAAGACCATGCCAATATAAAAATTAGTTTGTAAGTAGCTTTCAATATTCTCACACTTTGTCAGAACAGGTGGTAATGAAATTCAATCTCTTAATTCTAGAGTTTTGGTAGTTGCATACAATTTAATTCTTGTTAATGTAGGTAATATCATCTCCTTTTGGAGACACTGATGGAGTTCAGAGTAATCAGTTATATTTATAGTTTTCCTTAGTAATTATAAAAAATAAGATAGATATGAATATCATAACTGTGATTTTTATTAGATAATTGTTTTGTTATATACAATTATAGTATGTCACGGTTAAAAATTTCTCTTTTATTTAGAAAGAAAATGAAGGTGATTTGGGAGGTGATGTATTCTGTGAATATCTTTTATTGCCATTTGTTAATAAGGATGCTGAATCAACCAATGTCTTAGCATAGTAAAGACAGAAGGAAAGAGCTATGTAGAAAAAAGAGGAAGAGTCACTGAGAAGTCATGAAGCTGCCGCCAGAAACAGAAGCCTTTCCTGGAGCCTGCTGAAATTTTCCAGTAAGCCATGACCTCATGGTGGTTCACTGATTAGTAGAGATGGGCTAGTTTAGGATATGAGAGCTAGCTAGCACTACTCTTAAGCTATTGGCAAGACAGTGTTGTAAATAATATAGTTTCTGATTGGTTATTTCAAGTCAGGGCATTAGAATGCAAGCCATCAGCTTCTGCCAACAGATCTACTCCTTAAGATATGCTGTCTTCAAATAAGATATCCTTTCTTTGGGATATAAATTGAATAAACAAATGGCATGAAGTATCTTTAAGTCCAAGAATAATGGTAAATAGTATGTATTAATAAGGTGTAATTATAAGAAACACTGCAAAATTTTAGTTCTGTAAACAAATGTGCATGAGTAATGTTGTAAAATGATGTTTTAATGGCACATAAAGCTAATGTTTAACACTCCAGTGCATATTAACCAGCGAATTTACCCCTGCCATTACAATGCTGTTGCTTTCTTATGAAGACATAGTTTGTCAGAATATTTATTTTATCTTTTTTTTTTTTGTTATGGTCATACGTCAAATTTTGAGATTTTCCTTACCAAGTTATTTTGGTATTTCCCCTTTTTTTCTTTTTCTAAATTTTATAGCTATTTGATGATTTTAAAATCAAGCACTCCAAAACAAAGACACAAATCTCTTCTGAAACGTAAGTGGTGATTTTGAAAAGGTCTATGCTAAACCCCAGTTTGAAGAAAATCATATGATGTATGAAATTTCTTATGCTGATCTGGTTGATAGTGGGCATATGATCTCTAACCAGATAACTGATTCCATGATGCTGGTTTCTTTAAAGGGGAGTCAAGTTCTAAAAAAGAGAGCATTTTGCAAATTGCAATGCAGAAAGTGAAGACTTTGAAATTAGTGAATTATCTGTAGATTGAGGAACATGCATCCATATCCAAAAATGTGTGCATAAGTTCGGGAAGAAAATGCTTTTCACAAAACATAAATACCTCCAGCCATGTTAAGCTAATGAAACCTTAACTATGTTACAAAGAATAATATTATGAGTTTGAAATGGATATCTATAAAAAGAAGCAATTTTAGTAAAATTGTTTCACCCTTAGATGAAGACTGATTTTGAGAAAAAAAAGGAGTAACTTTCAACTAGTTAAGCTAATAAACATCAATTTTCTTACAATGAAATCATAACCCTGATGAAGCTCACCAGTGCTCAGAATGGTGTCAAAGTACTTTTGAGAATCACAGAATTCCTGAGGTGTAATAATCACAGGCTATGCCAGACTGACAGGAGTAAGAAACATGCCCACTGTCACACATCAAAGCAGAGTAAAGCAAAGTTCGAGAGGTAGTAATTTGACATTTTTATAAATTTTTTCTAATATTTCTTCACAGAGCTAATCATTATTAATATTGGTTCATAAAGAGTAATTTAATTTAAATTTACAAGACATAATTGTTTTCTATTTTTATCTCATTTTTGTATATTCTAATTTTTAAGCAGCTGGTTTTAATTTGTGTTTTGTATATTTATGGCATGCAAATGACCTTTATATCTATTTATAAGGTCATTCATTCATTTATGTAATTTTTTTGACCAACCTGACAGCAGATTCCCCCTCCATCTCTTTACCAACTCCCTTCCTTAACCCCTTTATTCTGCTCCTCCATAGTATTCACATGATATGGGGCAAGCCTCTCATGGATGCCAGAATAGCATGACATATCCCTCTACAATAAGGCCAACACCTCCATCTGTATTTAGGTAGTGTAAGGCTATTCAGTATGAGGAGCAGGTTATAGAGCAGCAGCCCAACAGCATGGACAAACCCTTCTCCCATTGTCAGGGGTGACACAAGTAGACCATCTGCATGAAACCAGTAATTGATTAATATAAAAACACCTGCCCCAATGAAAATTCCAAAACTGAAACTAAATGTATTGCTTTTGTAGTTGATCCAGTGCTCAAAGTCATAGTATGCCTAATGGCAGGAAAAATGAAGCTGAACCCTTATTAAAGAGGCTATTTAATGTATTTAACTCATTGAAATGGAAAGTTACAATTGTTGTCAGGGTGGCTTGCCATGAAATGTGCTATGTCCTAATAGATGGCTTGAAATTGGTGGACATACAACTTCCTTAATTAAATTAGCTTTTTATTAAAGATATATCTTTATTAAAGATATAAAGATATCTTTATATATATACATATACATATATATGTATCAGTTATAATGGTGCTTAGTAGAATTAGAGAGAACTTCTAATATTTTGAATCGACTTGTTCTTCAAAATAAATAATTATAAATTATTATTTAGAGGATATTTATGTATATTGATTGCATGTAAGAAACAAAAATATGAAGGCTTCTTCATGCAAAGGTAAATGTGCAAAAAACAATAAGTCTGAAAACAAGCAAACACAAATGTTAAAATTTCATATATTTAATTTTTTTCTGAAATCAATTAAACTGAAATCATTTCTTTTTCAATAAGACACCGTGGGCTGCTAAATTACAGTTGGGTCTATATGGGAGAGGGCTTCAAATCTCGATTTCTTTCTACAGTCCACCCACTTCTTTGGACAGCACTATAATCAACTTAAATATATTATGTAATATAATTCAATTACATGAAAAATTTTAATTTAATTTTTATTTGTATATAATTTATAATATCGTATTATATAAAACACATTTAATTATAATTAGACTGCATAAAAAAACCACACATAAAAACAGAGAAAAAAATCACAAAGAATCAGAAGCCAGATATACTTGACAGCACAGATTCACGATCAAACATTTCCAGACAGGAATGGAGGCTTCCATGTATATAGGTATATTCCAGGCAAAAGCAGCTGCCAGCTCACTCAACCTGTAATATTTTGCCAGTTTCGTTGGCTGTTAACTAGAGGTAAAAAGCAAGGTAAATTACATTTCATCCTGTCTTCCCTATCAAATGCTTGGCTTCTTTTCACAATACATCTTAAGGAGGGAGACACAGGTGACTCATCAGCTCTGGATGAGATCATCAAGTTAAATGCAGTCCTGTGCTTTCTGGTCCTTGATTAGAGATCTCTCTTCTTATTGGTCCCTACATGGCATAAAAAGGTCTGCACTGAGGGATTTTGCCAGTGGGGCTTTGACTAAAGTCCTGCTAAAAGCTGGACTTTAGTCAAAGCCTCACAGTAAACAACAACAGAGAAGAAAATGTGTCCCAGAGACCTGCAGGATACAGAAGCTATAGGAAAAGGAAGAAATTTGTGAGGAGTCACCCGTTTTTCTTTGCAGTGCAGGAAATGTGCTTAGTCTGAAGCCACTGATTCAGCAGTAAAATCTGCATTCCTAGGTTTGCTTTAGAGTGTGTATTTTCTGAAATGATGATTTTCTTAGAAATCTATACATGAAAATACTGGAATGTTCTGAATATTTGCGCCATCGGAGGTATCACTAAGATAATTGCTATGTTGGCAAATAGCCTCAGGGACCTGGAATTCTGAAAATTTCAAGTCAAAGATTCCCTAATAAGTGTTTAGAACTCAGGCATGTCATTTCTGGATGTGATACCAGTAAGGTAAAATCGGCAGCACAGTATCACAATCAGCCACCGGCAGGGAGGTACGGAAAATTTCAAGTAGATAGGCAGGATACAGATCCAAGAAGTCGGATATTTGATTACCTCCTAATAATGATTTCCCTTTTGAGAGTTGGATTCTGGTCCTAGGTAAACTACATTATTTCCTGCCATCTACTTTCCCTTTCATATTTTTCTGTCGCAGCAAACATTGAGATGGAGGGAGAAATGCGTCAGCAACTCTGACGCAGATCTCCAAGGTTACCACAGACTTTCTTCCTATTGGTGGAATTGAGATCACGCTCCTCATAGTTCCCGGGAAAATATGACTGCACACTCTCCTTCAGTAAGAGGCAAAAAGAGCTAATAATATTGTCAGCATAGCTGGTCCTTCCTAGGCAGGCTCTGGCTCTATGCCAGCTCTCAGCAGCAAATATTTATAACTGAAATCTGAATGTACATTGGCCCAGACACGGCAGACTGCTCTTGACAATTATATGAGACGAATCCCAGTGTAATTAGCAGTCAGGTACTGGTCCATTCCCAGTTTTATAGTTTGGAGTCACCTGTTACAGTCTGTGAATCCTGTCCCTCCCTACTTCTAAAACCTCTCTTTCTCTTTAAACCTGTGGCACTATTAACTCTTACTTGAACACTGCAGTACCTGCAAAGAAATAATTCCCTTAGGTTTTAGTATATGACAGGGTCAAGGGGAGTCATGCCCTTTCCATTTTTCTCTGTGTTTCATTTTGAAAATTGGTGTGACATGCAGGTTTTTTTTTATGAAAACAGAATCATTGAAAATATTAAACAGTAACAAATGAAAGCCCTCCCTACCTGTCACAAAAAGTGTGAATTAGAATAGTGTATACAAGGGGAAACTTACTTCTTATCATTTTATTGCTTTTTAGATTCTCACAGTCTTAAATTTGCTGTTTTGATCGACATAGTCTTTTTGTATTTACATTAAAAATTCTCTTGTACATTGTACTTTCTGATTTTTTGCACATTCCTAATTAGTAAATCAGTCAGCATGAGCTTTTTGGAATTCCAGTGTTTATTTATGAAGGTTGTGAGGTATTACATACTCCCCTTGAAAATACTTAACACAATAGATATCTTTGTTATTGTGAGTCTTATTTTATATTTTTGAAAAAGCGCTGAAATTATCTTGTCCATTCATCTCAGACTCTAAATGCATATGTCTGCGATTAATGTTGAGACAGGGAAACATTGTGCTTTGAAATCAAGAGCCTCCATTTCAATCTGTTCCAGTATTTCTGCCATCTTTAAAATATACATGTATGACTTCCTAGTAGGTTTTAAAGATATGAAACCCCATAACATAGAACCACACAGGCTCTTATTTTCTATAGAAAGATCTTCCCTGCACATCATTATATTATTTTCCAACTAGTACCAAAAAAAAAAAGATCTCTGATGAGGGTCAAATGATGCTCAGATATATGAGTATCACAATATTTCATTAGACTGGGAGAATAAAATGTATTATTTTTATGTAATCTGTCATCATTGTAGACTTAGATTCATAGCCATTAAAGCTGTTTGAGCTATACCTTCCATCATATAGTCTTAATCACAATATTTACTTGATTTCTTGATTTTTTTTGGCTTCTATAAGAAATATATGTATCTGAAGACTTCTTACTATTTTCTATTTTCAGGTATGTCACTGATGAGAGTGAAGAATTTTGGTCATGCGAATTTCAGAATTAATCTTCTATTATAGCCCAGATAGGTAATCCCATTTAATTTACTAATAATAGCAGAACTGTTGACATTCTATGATGATGAAAGTATGTAGGAACCTCCAAAACAGGTTCTTTCCACCGTATTGGTAACTGTAAGTATATTTTTAAAATGGTGTGTGAATCTCTAGTTTTGACTTATAGTCATGACTTTGGCCAATAAACAAATGAAATGACACACTACTTGAATCTGAGTGAGAAAAGCTGATACACCCTCATAGTATAAGGAGTTCGCCTTTACAATCTCTCTCCTAATATACTGTGAAGCATATCAATTACTTTCTAATGTTTATATAAATTCATGTATGTGAACATGTATCAGATTGACTATGCATAATTGTATTTATACATACATATGTATGCATGTGTACACTTTCTTAACATAGCTTAGAATTTCATACATAAGTACTCTATGGTATTTCATGCTCATTCTTCTTCCTCCTTTAAACAATATCTATAAGAAAAGTGTCAAAATACATCCTACTACATAATAAAATTATTATATTTTATTGTGTAATAGAATTGTATACATCAGTATTCCTATTGAGTAAACACTGTTGTGATTTTGTATAACCAGTTTAGCATTGACCTTTTCAAATTTAAAGGCCTATCAATATAACTATACAGTAAAAAACATGATCCTTTCTCTCAGCCTCCAAAATTTGTCAGTTGCTTTTCTGGTAATTGTGTTACTTTTAGAAAGTTTTCCTCCTTTTTTGACATTTCAATAAGGGATGTTATTACAGTAAGCATTATTCCTTGTTTCTTTTCTTTTATTTAATTTTAATTGGCACTTAAGTTTTCTAAAATTTTGCTCTTTAATACCATAAATGTATCTGTTTTATTTTTCTTCTGGAAGGTATAGCCAATACTTTTTGTGGGTCTATGGATAATATATATATAAAGCAGAGTTAGAAATTATATTCGTTCAGAAAATTTGCAGTAGAAGTTTCATTTGTGTTATCACTCTCTTGATAACAATATAGAGTAGGCATGATTGTTGCAATTGGCATATTTTTCTTTCTGTCAATTATATATCTACATTTCTAAGAAATCTAAGAGTAAAAATTTAGACATATCTATGAATCTGAAACCAAAAATACCCTCTGAAGAGCTAAATTTTGACAAATTATGACATTTGAATTAGCTGGAGAAATCATGCATTTTACCTTGTTAAATTGTAATCCTGTTAGTTGCGGGTTAGACCTTAATATATTAGGAAGAGTATAATTATAGCTGTAATAATGGTTTAAGAGACTGACTCTCAGATAATAATAGTGTAAAATATTGATAAATACATTATTCTTCAGATAAACACCAAAACTTAATTTTATTAATTCTTTGTATATATGTATGGGAGTCTCCTGAATGTTGCTCTTCTTTGATATTTGTGTGGATTATATGAAAATAGCGAAGAAAGTGTAGTGATCCTACAGTTTTAGTTGAATATGTCAGAAGGCAAAAATAGAAACCGAGGAAAGAAAGTAGTAGAGTATTTACTTACATATAAAAACATCACTATCTACTCTAAATAATAACCCTTATGTTATTTTCTGCTTTTATGTTCAAAAAATTGACAGACTCATAGAGGGCTCTGTCCATGAACTGGTAATTTGAAATATTAACAACTGAATCTATTTCTAATATTTACATGTGGAAAACTGGTATAGAAATATTATCATGTTTTCCCAGGATAATAAGCATTTACAGTGAATGCAGGAGCTCTGAGATTTACTTGCCTGTTTTCAGACCACATGTGGCCAATTTCAAGTCTGTGGCATGTTATTATACTAACACAAACAAATAGTAATTGATTTATATATATATGTACATGTACACTTGCATTATTGAATTTAAATAGTGTAAGTTTGTATTTGTAATTGTTTCATTACAAAATCTAGAGAATATTCTAGTGTATTATGAGTAATATTATGAATTCAAAATATTATCAGAATGACTTATATTATTTATAGAAATGATGAAAGGGGAAAGATGGATTTTCTCAGGTGTTCTAGCTTTGAAATGATCCCTATGTGCTAGAAGAATGCCCTATATTCAAACACATACATACACACACACACACACACACACACACACACACACACACACACACACACACTTTTTACCTGAAGTCAGATGTCACTGAAAGAGAGAACAGATAAATGACCTAAGGATGGAGAACTGATATTGGTGATTACAGGGAAAATCTAGAAAGGGCAATGCTGTAAATTTTACTGAAATTTGAATGTTCATAAAATAATACCTTAAAATATGTCAAAAGTATTAATTGAGCCTAGTACTCTGAAATCAATGACAAAACATGTACACATATGTGAAACACTAATACAGTCATTCAGACAATTGTGAAATTTTGGAAATAATACATATATTGTGATTTTTTTCTAAATGAAATCATCAAATTATTGTTAAATTATCATGACATTGTAAGATACCATATGCAATTTTTGTATGTTTAAAATAAATATTTACAAAATATCCTTTCTATTACATAATTTATACGTAAAAACACATACACATTGGTATAGGAGGCCGTTCTGTTTATGTATTGCCTTCAATGGTTAATGATTAAGAAAGTGACTGACCTTTTGATAGGGCAGAACTTAGATGGGTAGGGAAAACAGAACTGAATGCTGGGAGGAAGAAAGCAGAGGAGAGAGCTGTCATGGAACTTCCAGAGTCAGACATACTGAATCTTTCCCAGTAAGTCACTGCCACGTGACAATATACAGATTAGTAGAAATGGGTTAAACCAAGATGTGAGAAATATGCTAATGTTAGGCTAGAGTGAATGGGCCAAGCGGGATTTAATTAATACAATTTCTGAGTGGTTATTTTGGGGGCAAGCTATCCAGGCAACCGGGATGAACAAGCTGCCTTTCCTGGCAACAACATATTAGAATATATTATGAATTCTATAATTCATATATTTATTAATTGCATTTGTGGAATCTTTCTCGGCCAATTAAAAAATGTCTGCAACAAGCTTCAATGAGCAGTCCAGAATCGCAATCAGAAAAATGAACCTACAAATGAAGGATTTCTTGTCAATTGCCAAGATGTAGATCCAAAGAGTAAATAATCGTCACTCATAGAAAGTTGTTTTTTCCCCCTTTCACTAAGATGACCCATTTTCAGGAGTAAATTGAAATTTATTCTCTTGTCTACCCTCAGTTGTCTGCTACTGTAATAGAGGAAGAAGTGAATTAGCAGCTATGACTGAGCTCTACAAGATTATCACAAAAATTGGCTGCACTGTTGGAACTGAGATCACCCTTCTAGTAGATTCTTAATTCATGCTCAATTTGAATGCCCACAATCCTTCAATCCAAGACCAAGAATGCTTATAAAAGAAATAGTAGTCCTACTTCTTACCAGTCAGGTTCTGTCTTTATTCCAGGTCTCTGTTGGACCTTGGTAAAATGAAAACATTACTGTACATTAGTCTAGACAATGCAGGCTGCTCCTGACATTTACAGGAACATAAAAATTACATGAAAATTAGCAAAATCAGGACTTACATTCACAAAAACTTTTCCCTCTGTATTTGACAACATTGTATTATGCACCCAGTCTTGGTGCTTTCAAAGTTTTGTTCCAAAATCACATTCTATAATACTTGTATTAGCAAACTAAAAATATCTTTTCAGTTCTTACATCTTTTTCTCAGTTAAAAAGGGTAGCATTTCATATCTCTCAAGGATTTTAAATGTTACATCACTTTCATCAGTGTTT
Organism: Myodes glareolus; assembly: GCF_982192425.1. Classification (NCBI taxonomy): domain Eukaryota; kingdom Metazoa; phylum Chordata; class Mammalia; order Rodentia; family Cricetidae; genus Myodes; species Myodes glareolus. The sequence continues at coordinate 37,749,275 of NC_142049.1, forward strand.
TTTATTATGGAAGAAAGGAAATATGTAAATCTATGACTATGTAGTCGTCAATCATTTCAAAGACCTGAGCAGAAGAATATATATCTGAGTAAACAGCAAGTGCAAAAGAAACAATTTTTAAGACTATGGAACTGAAAGAGACCAAGGACTGCCGGTACTATCACCCAAGGTTCCTCTGCAACACTGATTCATCTGTCTTTAGCTTACAGGTCCAAAATATCTCACAGACATTTCTGTAAGGCAAAATATTGAAGAACAGGTCTACTTCATCTTGTCAAATTGCAACAGTTCACTTATTTTGTTTCCTTCTTGCCAAATGTGGAACATACTGTCTGCAGTTGAGGTAGAAGCAGTTTTTCTTGCCTGGTGACTAACTTTGCCACATTGACTTCAAACTCCATATCATGATTCCTTGATGCCCATCAGCTTCGATGCAGTAGATTGATGCTTCTAAGTACAGATGTATACCATTGTCATAAAATGTCTAGAGCTATTAAAATAAGCTGCATTCTATATTCTTTAGATATGATGTGTTTGAAAATTACATATCTGCCAAATTCATCCCTGAGTTGCATAGGAAACATACCTAACATGAATACATTTTTGATTTTTAGAATTGATTAACTACTACCTATGTTTGTTAGTTTCCTATACAGCCTGTAATAATATCTTTCAAGATATAGCATTTTATATTACATTTTCTATGTGTATATAGAAAAAATTAACCCAAACAAGAATAAAAACCTCTATGTAGTATGTTCTACAAATAACAATGAATTTATATCCATAAACAAAATATCATAGCAATGTTAAATATTTTTGAATGTATGTCCTTTTTCTTTTAAATATAGGCTAAACAACCTAACCTTTTCTTCATTTATTCCTATATCATGTAGCCCAGTATGAATGTTCTTGTAGCAGAGAAACTGGGCAATCAAGCCATACTAATTACTGTGAAAAAATGATGAAATCTCTTAGGTACAGCAATAAAAATCAGTAACTGTTGAACAATTTGGTGTGTACATATATACATACATGTATAGACAAACACATACTCATATATGTATATGCATATATATATATATATATATATATATATATGAAATACATACAAATGCTATGTCTCTTGGGATTATAGTAGTATTCAGTAACCAGAGATTTAATAAAGACCTGAATGCTTCCTGGATATATAGATTTTCATGGAGAATTCATGGTTTTGCTATGATTTCTTTGAACAGTTGGGAGTCTTTTGCAAGATCTAATTGACTTATTATTATTGTAGGAAGCCGCTCCCGCATTTTTTGGCTGCCCAGACTTCCAAGATAAACAAACAGAAACTGTATTAATTAAATAAGTACATGGTCTATTAGCTTGAGTTTCATATTGGCTAGCTCTTACATCTTAATTTAACCCTTTCTTTAAATTAATCTCTGTATCACAATGTGGCTGCATCTTACTTGCAAAATTCCATCCAGCAACTTTTTCTGGCAGAGATACATGGCTTCTCCACACTTCACCTTCTTTCTCCCAGCATTCAGTTAAGTTTTCCTGGTCCAGCTCTTATTTGCCCTACTATAGGCACAAAGCAATTTCTTTATTCATTAATCAAGAAGAGTAATACATACACAGAAGAATTTCTCACACTGTATTCCCATCTCTGTTTAAATAAAAAGAAAGGCTTTACTTTTAACATAGTAAAATTACATATAACAAAACAGGTACCAAGAAGAATTACAGTTATAATACTTATTTCTACTTTACCATTTATCATAGCTAAGAAAAATTCTATTTTTTAACTTCATCAAACGTTTGTTTCTTGTCAACACAGAAGCTCAAATCCAAAATAATCGCACAAAATCATATTATTTAAATCACTGCTTCGCCCATTAGCTCTAGCGTCTTAATTACTAACACTTACATCTTGATTTAACCCATCTCTACTAATATGTGACTCATGAGGTCATGGCCTGCCAGCAAAGATTCAGCATGTCTGACTCCATTTGTGCCTCTATGGTTTCTCTTAAACTCCTCTTTCTTTCTCCTAGCATTCAGTTTAGGTTTCCCCTCCTAGCTCTGTTCACCTATAGCTCTAGTATAGGCCCAAAGTAGTTCCTTTCTTAAACTTTGATATTTGCAGCATACAGAAAGGAATCCCATATCAACCAAATTCTCCAGAAGCATATAATATTACCTAAGGAAACAGAAGGAAGTGCATTGTAAGCAACTTTAAAACTCTAGAATATACCGAGACATCTCATTTCACATAGAATCACCCTAATTTTTTGAAATTATTGGAAGATCGATTTTAAGCCTATATGCCGACAGTATCTGGCAGACTTTTCCACAAACAGGAAATTTTAGACAGTTTTGCTTATATTGGAAGCTTATCAGTCACTTTTATGCATGTCCTGAAGAATGTCCTGTAGACTCTTTTATAAAGCAAGAACCACCAAAGGACTGTCTCATCTTTTTTTCCCTTTTTATGGCAGCTTTAGCATCATTTTTCAATGGGTCCATCAAGTTCATTCAAATAATTCAGGCAAGAGCAGTTTTTTTTTTATTTTTTTATTTTTTATTTTTGTCCAAATGGATAACCATTTCCATATGGAGTCTCTTTGGTGCCCATTCTTTTCTTGTAGTGGACTGGTGCAGCCAGGAATAGAAGTGTCTCATGGTCATAAAAAATCCTGTCTTTTTAAAACATTTTTAATGCCATATTCTTTAGTCTTTACATGGTTTGAAGAACACCTATCCATCTGAAATACATATCTATAAATCTAGAAAATCTAACATGACAAGAAGCTTAACTCATTTATGGTATAAGATCTGATTTTTAGAGATAACTCCACAAATTTGGATGTCTAACTCATCTTGACATGGTAAGGTTTGAACTGCCTCAGCTTAATATGCCAAGCTATGCCCCCCTCCATGGGTGGCCTATGATTTGGGAGGAATTGATGAGAATGGACAGTAGAGAGGCAAGCATGGGGAAGAAGAATCTGTGGGAGAACTTTATATAGAATGTAAAATGAATGAAAAGTAAATAAAAGAAAGCAATTACATAAATCCCATCTCATCAATGACTCATAAATATTATATCATTTAAATTCATAACTAACATTTATAAATGACCAGCAGGGATACTTTCACGTACGTATTTATAAGCACACAGCAGTCTGTCTAGAGTCTGTTTTTGTCCCAAACTTTCTTTAATAAATAACTGCATTGTTCTTTTATTAGATGAGACAAATGTTAAACTATAATATTTGTTGCAATTTAACACAGATCAGAGTACAGCATGTATTGTTGCATGGCATTTGGAGCTGGCTCCTCACCTTTGGGTCCCTCAGAGACTATCCCCATGGTTGAGGTCTCAGGGAGCCATGATTATAACTGCACCTCTGGGATATTATTTGGTTCATCCTTACACTGAGTAGCATACAGCCCATTGTTAATAAACCTTATAAAGTATTTGGAAGGAGGATCATTAAATTGACTCATACTCCTGGTAGTCACCAGAACTGAGCTCATAAAACATCTCTGAAAGAACCATTTCACTGTTTTACACTAGCATTGATCTTAGCTGAACAAAGACACTATTCAGAATATCCGTTTGATTCAATTATTGATTACTTAGAATTTTTTAGATATATATTTTAATTTATCTTATTCTAATTAGGACCCACATCAGAATGTTATTAGTAGGCAGAGTTTTGTTTACCACTAGACACTTCCTGAGTAACCAAAGAGAAAATTATTATTTATTCTAAACACTCAGCAAATAGCTCAGGTTATTACTAGCTAACATGTACATTTTAAATTAATTATATTTCAGAGATTCCCCATGCTTCTGCTAAGAGTCACCTGTTCCTGTTTGCAGTGCAGGAGTGTGCTTGAGTCTCTGAAGTCACTGCATCAGCCTTAATATCTGTGATTTCTTGAATAGCCTGTGATTATGCATTTTCAGTAATCAAATCTTATTTTGGGAGTCAATATCTGACAGAAACCGGGAATCTACTGATCATATGAACAATTGGAGGACACACTATGATAATTGCTATGCTGAGGAATATCTTCAGGTATCTTGGATTCTGAAAATTTCAAGTGGCAGATTCCACAATCAGTATGTTTAGGGAACATGACACGGCATTTCTGAATGTGATACCAGTAAACTGCTATTGGCAGCAAAGAATAATAATCAGCCATCTGTAGGCAGAAATGTTGGATTTCAGAAAGATATGCCAGATACAGATCCAAGAATTGGGATGTATGATCAACCCCTAATACACTCTCAGTGTTTTCCCCTTTGATAATTGGATTCTGGTCTGAGGTAAACTGCATTTTTTTGTCATCCACTTTAATTTTCATTACTTCTGCCGGACCACACATTGAGATGGGAGGGAGTAATGAGTCAGCAGCTCTGATGGATATCTAGAAGGTGACCACAGGATTTGTTTCTATTGTCTGGGGCAAGGAGAACAAATAATACTTTCATCATAGCTTGCACGTACTAGTCTTATTCTGGCTATATTCCATTTCTCAGCTGCTCATCCCTGTAATCAACACCAGCTTGAATAGCACTAAGTAGCCGTCAATGTTAATATATTACATATCACCCATTAGGCATGTGTCAGTGTCACCAGAGATGGGTCCCTAAGATGTCACAAATATGGGTGCTGGATGTGTGAGAGAATGTGGTGTGAGAAGAAATATGAACATTATTTGGGTTACTTGAAACCATGGTATACAATAAGCAGATGTTTAAAAAAGATTCAAATATTATCTGGATCTTGATACTGGCATAGGAAATTCATAGTTTTCCTACAATTTCTTGGAACAGTATATTTATACAATTGTGAATTTTTGGGAAGATCTAAATAACTAATTGTTATTCAAAAATTACTGTCTAGACCCAGCAGAGGCGGGTCCTCCCTGCAGAGCTCTCCTGAATCCTGTCCTAGCCTTTATCCAGGTACACCTTCCTCTCTTCACCCCTCCCCTCTGGGGCCACAAGATCTCCCCAGAGCTGCTCCCTTGCACGCTGGGCCTGGACTGTGGGCTCAGGCCGGCAGGGGCAGTTCCTTTGCTTTGAGAGCCTGCCTGAGGACAGGCAAGCTCTGTCTCAGCTCAGCCACACTCCTGGCCAGCAAGAGATAGTGATCTTCTAGCAGACATCCATTGGAGGAGGGGTGAGTTTTCTCCTGTCCCGAGGGCTTTGGCTAGGAGGAATTCAGACTTTCCCCACCCCCCTCGACTTTCTGGTCACCAGGCAGAGGAGGCTCCTCCCTGCAGGGCTCTCCTGAATCCTGTCCTAGCCTTTATCCAGGTACACCTTCCTCTCTTCTCCCCCCCCTCTGGGGCCACAAGATCTCCCCAGAGCTGCTCCCTTGCACGCTGGGCCTGGGCTGTGGGCTCAGGCTGGCAGGGGCACTTCCTTTGCTTTGAGAGCCTGCCTGAGGACAGGTAAGCTCTGTCTCAGCTCAGCCACACTTCTGGCCAGCAAGAGACAGTGATCTTCTAGCAGTCATCCATTGGAGGAGGGGTGAGTTTTCTCCTGTCCCGAGGGCTTTGGCTAGGAGGAATTCAGATTTTCCCCACCCCCTTCGACTTTCTGGTCACCAGGCAGAGGAGGCTCCTCCCTGCAGGGCTCTCCCAAATCCTGTCCAAGTCTTTATCCAGGCACACCTTCCTCTTTTCCCCCTTTCCCTCTGGGGCCACAAGATCTCCCCAGAGCACTGGGCCGGGGTTGTGAGTGCAACCCAACAGGAGGGAGTCCCTGTGTTTCAATAGACTGCCTGCCGAAAGTAGACCTTCTGTCAGTGAAGTCCCTGCCCAAAAAGGGAACCTGACCTGGTACCAGAAGATCCAATAGAGAGCATTTGAAGGAAGAGATGGGCCGACGCCAAGGCAAGAACTCCTCCAACAATCTAAAAAACAACATGAAAACATCAGATACCCATGATCCTACAATAGAAGGTCTTGAACCACTTAATTCAGAAGAAGCAGAAAAAAATGCCATTATGAAAGCAATAGAGTCCCTTAAACAGGATATGAATAACTCTCTTAAAGAACTGGATGAGAAGTACTACAAAAAGATTGAAGAAATGAGTAAAGAAATGGATGAGAAATATAACAAAAAGTTCGAAGAAATGAGTAAATCCATGAATGATACACTGGGAAACCAAGAAAAATCAATCAAACAGGTAATGGAAACAGTTCAAGAATTGAAAACTGAAATGGAGGCAATGAAGAAAACACAAAACGAGGGTCGGCTGGATATGGAAAATCTAGGTAAACAAACTGAGACTACAGAATCAAGCATAACCAATAGGATACAAGAGATGGAAGAACGAATCTCAAAGTCTGAAGATACCATAGAGAAAATAAATGCTCTGATCAAAGAAAACAGCAAATCCAATAAATTCTCATCACAAAACATTCAAGAAATCTGGGACACAATAAAAAAACCAAATCTAAGAATAATAGGGATTGAAGAAGGAGAAGAACTGCAGATCAAAAGCCCAGAAAATATATTCAACAAAATTATAGAAGAAAACTTTCCCAACCTAAAGAATGATATTCCTATGAAGGTTCAAGAAGCATACAGAACACCGAATAGACTTGATCAAAAAAAGAAAATCCCCTCGCCATATAATAATCAAAACACAAAACATACAGATTAAAGAAAGAATATTAAGAGCTGTAAAGGAGAAAGGTCAAGTAATTTATAAAGGTAAAACTATCAGACTTACACCGGACTTCTCTATGGAAACCATGAAAGCCAGAAGGTCCTGGATAGAGGTACTGCAGAAACTAAGAGACCATGGATGCAAACCCAGACTACTATACCCAGCCAAGCTATCATTCACTATCAATGGAGAAAACAAAATATTCCAGGATAAGAACAAATTTAGACAATTCGTAGCCACAAACCCAGCCTTACAGAAAGTAATAGAAGGAAAATCGCAACCCAAGGAATCCAACATTGCCAACACTGCCTACAATAACTCAGACATCTAGCGACCCTTCACGAGCTTAACTCAAAGAAGGGACACATACAAACTCTATTAAACAAACAAACAAAAAATAATAATAATCGGAGTCAACAACCACTGGTCATTAATATCACTTAATATTAATGGACTCAATTCACCTATAAAAAGGCACAGACAAAGAGATTGGATACGAAAACAGGATCCAACATTCTGCTGTTTACAAAAAACATACCTCAACCACAAAGACAGATATCTACTCAGAGTAAAGGGTTGGAAAAAGGTTTTTCAAGCAAACGGACCTAAGAAACAAGCAGGTGTGGCCATTCTAATCTCCAACAAAATTGACTTCAAACTAAAATCAATCAGAAGAGATGGAGATGGACATTTTATACTCATAACAGGAACAATTCATTAGGAGGAAGTCTCAATCCTGAATATCTTTGCTCCTAATATAAAGCCTCCTACTTATGTAAAAGAAACACTTCTAGAACTCAAGGCAGTCATCAAATCACACACACTAAGAGTAGGAGACTTCAACACACCTCTCTCACCAATGGACAGGTCAATCAGACAGAAACCTAACAGAGAAATAAGAGAATTATTGGAGGTATTGAATCAAATGGACTTAACAGACATCTATAGAACACTCCACCCAAATAGGAAAGAATATACCTTCTTCTCTGCAGGTCATGGAACATTCTCGAAAATTGATCACATACTGGGTAACAAAGCAAACTTCCACAGATACAAAGAAATATTAGTAACCACCTGTGTCTTGTCAGACCACCATGGATTAAAGTTAGAATTCAACAACAGTGCTACCCCCAGGAAACAAACAAACTCATGGAAGTTGAACAGTCAACTACTGAATCACCCTGGGTCAAGGAAGAAATAAAGAAAGAAATTAAAGTCTTCCTTGAATTTAATGAAAATAAAGACACAACAGACTCAAACCTATGGGACACTATGAAAGCAGTGCTAAGAGGAAAGTTCATAGCACTAAGTGCCCAGTTAAAGAAAACGGAGAAAGCACACATTGGAGACGTAACAGCACACTTGAAAGCCCTAGAAAAAAAAAGAAACTGATTCACGCAGGAGGTCTAGAAGACGGAAAATAATCAAACTGAGGGCTGAAATCAACAATATAGAAACACACACAGAAAACAATCCAAAGAATCAATGAATCAAAAAGCTGGTTCTTGGAGAAAATCAACAAGATTGACAAACCCCTATCCAAATTAATCAAATGGCAGAGAGAGACCATGCAAATTAATAAGATCAGAAATGAAAAGGGGGACATAACCACAGACACAGCAGAAATTCAGAGAATCATTAGATCTTACTATTAAAGTTTATATGCCACAAAGTTGGAAAATGTTAAAGAAATGGACATTTTTTTTAGATAAGTACCATATACCAAAGTTGAACCAAGACCAGGTGAACAATCTAAATAGACCTGTTAGTCGTGAAGAATTAGAAGCTATCATCAAAAGGCTCCCTACCAAAAAAAGCCCAGGACCAGATGGTTTCAATGCAGAGTTCTACCAGAACTTCCAGGTAGAGCTAATACCTATACTCCTTAATGTATTTCACAATATAGAACAGAAGAATCATTGCCAAACTCTTTTTATGAGGCTACAGTTACCCGGATACCAAAACCACACAAAGACACGACCAAGAAAGAGAATTACAGACCAATCTCACTCATGAACATTGACACAAAAATACTCAATAAAATACTGGCAAACTGAAGCCAAGAATACATTAGAAAAATTATCCATTATGATCAAGTGGGCTTCATCCCAGAGATGCAGGGATGGTTCAACATACGCAAATCTATCAATGTAATACATCATATAAATAAACTGAAAGAAAAAACCATATGATCATTTCATTGGATGCTGAAAAAGCATTTGACAAAATTCAACACCCATTTATGATAAAGGTGTTGGAGAGACTGGGGATACAAGGATCATACCTAAATATAATAAAAGCAATATATAGCAAGAGGTCAGCTAACATCAAATTGAATGGAGAGAAACTCAAAGCATTTCCTCTAAAATCAGGAACACGACAAGGCTGTCCATGCTCACCATACCTCTTCAATATAGTGCTTGAAGTTCTAGCAATAGCAATAAGACAACATAAGGGGATCAAGGGGATACGAATTGGAAAGGATGAAGTTAAACTTTCGTTATTTGCAGACGATATGATAGTGTACATAAGCGATCCCAAAAACTCTACCAAAGAACTCCAACAGCTGATAAACACCTTCAGTAATGTGGCAGGATACAAGACCAACTCCAAAAAATCGGTAGCCCTCATATACACAAAGGATAAAGAAGCAGAGAGGGAAATCAGAGAAAAATCACCTTTCATGATAGCCACAAATAGCATAAAGTATCTTGGGGTAACTCTAACCAAGGAAGTGAATGACCTATTTGATAAGAACTTTAAGTCCTTGAAGAAAGAAATTGAGGAGGATACCAGAAAATGGAAAGACCTCCCCTGCTCTTGGATTGGGAGAATCAACATAGTAAAAATGGCAATTCTACTAAAAGCAATCTATAGATTCAATGCAATCCCCATCAAAATCCCATCAAACTTCTTCACAGACCTGGAGAGAACAATAATCAAGTTTATATGGAAAAACAAAAAAACCCAGGATAGCCAAAACAACCTTATGAAATAAAGGAACTTCTGGAGGCATTACCATCCCTGACTTCAAACTCTATTACAGAGCTACAGTATTGAAAACAGCTTGGTATTGGCATAAGAACAGAGAAGTCGACCTATGGAATTGAATAGAAGACCCGGGTATTAACTGAGTGAGGTAAGCCAGAGCCAAAAAGAGAAATATGGTATGTATTCACTCATAAGTGGATTCTAGCCATAATTAAAGGTCTTTGAGCCTATTATTTGTGATCCTAGAGAAGATAAATAAGGTGAACCTGACGAAAATCATGTAGCTATCCTCCTGGAGATTGGAAATAGACAAGAGTGCCAGGTAACCTCGGGTGCATGGGGGGATGGGGGACTGTTGGAAGGGGAGAGGGTTAGAGAGAAGGGAGTAGGGGAGGAATGGGGAAAGATCGGGGGACTGGGATGGGGGGAGGGAGAATGGATAGATATGGGATCAGGGAAGTATATACCTAAACTAAGGGAGTCATTTTAGGGTTTACAAGAGACTTGAGTATAAAGGGGATCCCAGGTCCAAGGAGAGATCCCCAGATTGTTTTCTGGACAGAGGAGATGGTGCCTGAACCGGCCTTGGCCCACAACCATACTGATGAACATTTTGCATATCACCATAGAACCCTCATCTGGCAATGGAGGGAGATGGAGGCGGAGACCCACGTCGAAACACTGGACCTAGCTCCCGAGGTCCAAAGGAGAGGCAGAAAGAAGGAGAACGTGAACAAAGAAGGCAAGAGCAGAGGAATACCTTCATCTGATGTTGGATGGCGATACAGACAGAGACCCATATTGGAGCACCGAATGGAACCCTCCACGGTCCAAATGAGGAGCAGAAGGAGGAAGAAAATGAAAAAAGAAATCAGGACTGCGATGGGCGCCATCACCCACTGGTACAAGGGGACTGATCTAATGAGAGTTCACCAAGGCCAAGGCCAGCTGGACTGGAACTAAACAAGCACGTGATCTAACCAGATTCTCTGAATGTGGCCGGATTCTCTGAATGTGGATGGTCCAGAGTCTTTCTGAAAAGCCATTGACAATGACACTGGGACTTGTTTCCTCTGCGTATACTGGATTTTTGGGATCCAGTCTGTTTGGATACTCACCTTCCTGGACCTGGAGGGAGGGGGGAGGAACTTGAACTTCCCACAGGGCAGGATACCCTGACTACTCTTAGGGATGGAGAGGGAGGAGGAGAGGGAGTGGGGGAAGTGGGAGGGTGTTGGGAGGAGGGGAGGAAATGGAAACTTTTATAATTTAATAAACTTTAAAATAAATAAATAAATAAATGCTAGTAAAAAATTACTGTCTATAATGTGGACTTGCTACATTAAAGAGATAAGTGAAAGACAAGAAAAAGAAGTGGTGAAACTGAGTTACTAGAAAACAATGGTAACAAGATTTAAATGGATCCTTAGTGATTGCAGAAAAATTCTTGAAAGAATCACGGCATTTGTATGGATGCTAATGTGACAGGACTTAAATACAGCTAGAAAATTCATGGGAGGAATGCATCATAAAGCAATCTAGGGGATGCCAATTTTATGACTTGTGTGGTTAAATATCTAATGCAACTTTACACTATGCTGCCAAATTTAACATGAACAGAGTAGGAATAACCTCATTCCTTATTCTGTTGTATGAATCAACCAAGAGTTGAAGAACTGAAACTTTGTACAGTTAGGACCTGTGTAGAATATAGGTAGATATTCAAGAAGTAGAGGCCTAAAGTCATCCCCATCATAGATTGATGGTTTTAAATGTAGAGAATGTAGTACTTTCGTGTCTCATCTGAATACACAGGTTTATGGCATAGCTGTAGGTATTCTCAAGGTTATTCTTTGTACTAATATAACAATTATCTAAGATCTAAAAAACCAAACTACATAGAAAACTTTGATGTAAGCTGAGGAATATAAGCATCATGTACATATGTAATTAAAGGAAGAGGAGAGTAGCCACATCCAAATCTATCAATTCACGCATTGGTGGGACAAAGAAGGTGTTCCAATGATGAGATCTAGGTGATGGATGTTGTTAGACTCAGAAAATTAATTTGAATTTTCCATGTCCTATCAAATGGAACATCATCTTTTCATTTGCATATACAACTTATATGTCAGTGATATAATGGTAACAATACATCAGAACTACACATCCTCCAGAAGACTATGCCAATATAAAACTTAGTTTGTAATTAGCTTTGAATATTCTCACAGTTTCTCAGAACAGGTGACAATGAAATTCATTCTCTTAATTCTAGTGTTTTGGAAGTTGCATACAATTAAATTTCTATTAACTTAGGTGATATCATCTCCTTTTGGAGACACTGATGGAGCTGAAGAGTAAATAGTTATAATTATAGTTTTCCTTGGTAATAATAAAATATAAAATAGATATAAATATCATAACTGTTATTTTTATTAGATAATTGTTTTTTTTCATTTTTTTGTTTTGTTTTTTTTTCAAAGTTTATTAAATTATGAAAGTTTCCATTTCCGCCCCTCTTCCCAAAACCCTACCACTCCGCCCTCCCCCTCCTCCTCCCTCTCCCTCCCTAAGAGGAGTCAGGGCTTTCAGCCCTGTGGGAAGTTTAAGTTCCTCCGCCCTCCCTCCAGGTCCAGGAAGGTGAGTATCCAAACAGACTGGATCCCAAAAATCCAGTATATGCAGAGGAAACAAGTCCCAGTGTCATTGTCAATTGCTTTTCAGAAAGACTCCGGGCCAGCCACATTCAGAGAATCTGGCCACATTCAGAAAATCTGGTTGGATCACGCGCTCATTCAGTCCCAGTCCAACTGGCCTTGGTGAACTCTCATTAGATCAGTCCCCTTGTATCAGTGGGTGATCACACCCCTCGCGGTCCTGAGGTTTTTTTTTTTTATGTTCTTCCTCCTTCTGCTACTCATTTGGACCATGGGGGGCTCAGTCCGGTGCTCCAATGTGGGTCTCAGTCTGTATTGCCATCCATTGTCGGATGAAGGGTCTATGGTGATAAGCAAAATCTTCATCACTATGGTTATAGGCCAAGGCCGGTTCATGCACCCTCTCCTCTGTCCAGAGAACAATCTGGGGATCTCTCCTTGGACCTGGAATCCCATTTATAATCAAGTCTCTTGTAAACCCGAAAATGACTCCCTTAGTTGAGATATATTCTTCCCTGATCCCATATCCATCCTTCCTCCCTTCCCCAGTCTCAGTCCCCCAAGTTTTCCCCATTCCTCCCCTACTCCCTTCTCTCTAACCCTCTCCCCATCCAACAACCCTCCCACCCCCCCATGCACCCGAGGTTACCTGGCACTCTTGTCTATTTCCAATCTCCAGGAGGATAAGTACATGATTTTCTTCAGGTTCACCTTCTTATTTAGCTTCTCTAGGATCTCAAATAATAGGTTCAAAGACCTTTAACTATGGCTAGAATCCACTTATGAGTGAATACATACCATATTCCTCTTTTTGGGTCTGGCTTACCTCACTCAGTAAAGCGTTTTCTATGTCCATCCATTTGCATGCAAAATTCAAGATGTCATTGTTTTTTTACCACTGAGTAAAACACTAGGGTATATACATTCCACAGCTTTTTTAACCATTCTTCTATTGAGGGGCACCTAGGTTGTTTCCAGGTTCTGGCTATTACAAATAGACTGCTATGAACATAGTTGAACAAATGCTTTTGTGGTATGATAGGGCATCTCTTGGGTATATTCCCAAGAGTGGAATTGCTGGGTCTTGAGGGAGGTTGACTCCCAGTTTCCTGAGAAACTGCCACACTGATTTCCACAGTGGCTGCTCAAGTTTGCATTCCCACCAACAATGGATGAGTGTTCCCCTCATTCCACATCCCCTCCAGCATAGGCTATCATTGGTGTTTTTGACTTTAGCTAATCTGACCGGTGTAAAATGGTATCACATAGTTGTTTTGATTTGCATTTCCCTTATCGCTAAGGATGTTGAGCATGACCTTAAGTGTCTTTTGGCCATTCGAAGTTCTTCTGTTGAGAATTCTCTGTTCAGATCAGCACCCCATTTTTTACTTGGGTTAATTAGGGTTTTATTGTCTAGTTTCTTGAGTTCTTTGAATATTTTGGAGATCAGGCCTTTATCTGATGAGGGGTTGATGAAGATCTTCTCCCAGTCAGAAGGTAGACTTTTTGTCTTACTGACGGTGTCCTTTGCTTTACAGAAGCTTCTCAGTTTAAGGAGGTCCCATTTACTCATTGATTCTCTTATTGTCTGTACTCCTGGGGTTCTACCTAGGAAGTGGTCTCCTGTGCCTATGTCTTGTAGACTACTTCCCACTTTCTTTTCTATCTGGTTCAAAATGGTCAGATTAAGGTTGAGGTCTTTAATCCATTTGGACTTGATTTTTGTGCATGTTGATAGATATGGATCTACTTTCATTCTTCAACAGGTTGACATCCAGTTATGCCAGCACCATTTGTTAAAGATGCTTTCCTCCTTCCATTGTATACCTTTAGCGCCCTTGTCGAAATCAAGTGTTCATAGGTTTGTGGGTTAATATCTGGGTCTTCTATTCAATTCCATAGGACGATTTCTCTGTTCTTATGCCAATACCAAGCTGTTTTCAATACTGTAGCTGTGTAATAGAGTTTGAGTCAGGGACGGTTATACCTCCAGACGTTCTTTTATTATAAAAGATTGTTTTGGCTATCCTGGGTTTTTTTGTTTTTCCATGTAAAATTAATTATTATTCTCTCAAGGTCTGTGAAGAAGTTTGATGGGATTTTGATGGGGATTGCATTGAATCTATAGATAGCTCTTGGTAGAATTGCCATTTTTTTTTAGTAAATTTTATTAAATTATAAAAGTTTCCATTTCCGCCCCCCCTACCAACACCCTCCCACTCCCCCCACTCCCCCTCCTCCTCCCTCTTCGTCCCCCAGGGCAGTCAGGGTTTCCTGCCCTGTGGGAAGTTCCAGCTCCATCCCACTCCCTCCCTGTCCAGGAAGGTGAGTGTCCAAACAGACTGGATCCCCAAAATCCAGTATATGTAGAGGAAACAGGTCCCAGTGTCATAGTCAATGGCTTTTCATAAAGACTCCTGGCCAGCCACAGTCAGAGAATCCGGCCAAATTCCGAGAATCTGGTTAGATCACGTCCTCGTTCAGTCCCAGTCCAACTGGCCTTGTGAAACTCTCATCAGATCCGTTCCCTTGTATCAGTGGGTGATAGCATCCCTCGCAGTACTGATTTCGTTTTTCATGTTCTTCCTCCTTCCGCTCCTCATTTGGACCTCGGGGGGCTCAGTACATTGCTCCGATGGGGGTCTCCTACTGTATTGCCGTTCTTCGCCAGATGAAGGATCTATGGTGATAAGCAAAATATACATCAGTATGGTCATGGGCCACGGCCGATTCAGACACCCACTCCTCTGTCCAGAGGGCAATCTGGGGGATCTCTCCTTGGACCTGGGATCCCATATATAATCAAATCTCCTGTAAACCCTAAAATGGCTCCCTTACTTGAAATATATTGTTCCCTGATCCCATATTCATCCTTCCTCCCTCCCCCCCCCATCTCCGGCCACCAAGCTTTCCCCCTTCCTCCCCTACTCCCTTCTCTCTAACCCTCTCCCCTTCCATCGACCCTCCCACCACCCCCCCATGCACCTGAGGTTACCTGGCACTCTTGTCTATTTCCTACCTCCTGGTGGATAGCTAAATAATCTTCATCAGGTTCATCTTCTTATTTAGCTTCTCTAGGATCACGAATAATAGGCTCAAAGACCTTTAATTATGGTTAGAATCCACTTATGAGTGAATACATACCGTGTTCCTCTTTTTGGGTCTGGCTTACCTCACTCAGTAAAGCGTTTTCTATTTCCATCCATTTGCATGCAAAATTCAAGATGTCATTGTTTTTTACCACTGAGTAAAACTCTAATGTGTATATGTTCCACACCTTTTTTAACCATTCTTCTATTGAGGGGCACCTAGGCTGTTTCCAGGTTCTGGCTATTACAAATAGTGCTGCTATGAACATAGTAGAACAAATGCTTTTGTAGTATGTTAGGGAATCCTTAGGGTATATTGCCAAGAGTGGTATTGCTGGGTCCTGAGGGAGGTTGACTCCCAGTTTCCTGAGAAACCGCCACACTGATTTCCACAGTGGCTGCACGAGTTTGCATTCCCACCAACAATGGATGAGTGTTCCCCTCATTCCACATCCTCTCCAGCATAGGCTATCGTTGGTGTTTTTGACTTTAGCTATTCTGACAGGTGTAAGATGGTATCTCAAAGTGGTTTTGATTTGCATTTCCCTGATCGCTAAGGAGGTTGAGCATGACCTTAAGTGTCTTCTAGCCATTCGAAGTTCATCTGTTGTGAATTCTCTGTTCAGTTCAGTACCCCATTTTTTAATTGGGTTAATTAGAGTTTTAGTGCCTAGTTTCTTGAGTTCTTTGTATATTTTGGAGATCAGACCTTTGTCTGATGAGGGGTTGGTGAAGATCTTCTCCCAGTCAGAAGGCAGCCTTTTTGTCCTACTGACAGTGTCCTTTGCTTTACAGAAGCTTCCCAGTTTCAGTAGATCCCATTTATTCATTGTTTCTCTTATTGTCTGTGCTGCTGGGGTCCTACTAAGGAAGAGGCCTCCTGTGCCTAAATCTTGTAGACTACTTCCCACTTTCTCTTCTATCAGGTTCAAAGTGGACGGATTAATGTTGATGTCTTTAATCCATTTGGACTTGATTTTTGTGCATGGTGATAGATATGGATCTACTTTCATTTTTTACAGGTTGACATCCAGTTATGCCAGCACCATTTGTTAAAGATGCTTTCCTTCTTTCATTGTATACCTTTAGCTCCCTTGTCGAAAATTAGGTGTTCATAAGTTTGATGTTAGCTGTCGGCTTGCTGTATATTGCTTTTATTATATTTAGGTATGATCCTTGTATCCCCAGTCTCTCCAACACCTTTATCATAAATGGGTGTTGAATTTTGACAAATGCTTTTTCAGCATCTAGTGAGATGATCATATGGTTTTTTTCTTTCAGTTTATTTATATGATGGATTACATTGATAGATTTGCGTATGTTGAACCAGCCCTGCATCTCTGGAATGAAGCCGACTTGATCATAATTGATAATTTTTCTAATGTGCTCTTGGATTCGGTTTGCCAGTATTTTATTGAGAATTTTCGCGTTGATGTTCATGAGTGAGATTGGCCTGTAATTCTCTTTCTTGGTTGTGTCTTTGTGTGGTTTTGGTATTAGGGTAACTGTAGCTTCATAAAAGGAGTTAGGCAGTGACTCTTCTGTTTCTATATTGTGGAATACGTTAAGGAGTATAGGTATTAGCTCTTCCTGGAAGTTCTGGTAGAATTCTGCATTGAAACCATCTGGTCCTGGGCTTTTTTTGGTAGGGAGTTTTTTGATAACAGCTTCTAATTCTTCGCGACTAACAGGTCTATTTAGATTGTTCACCTGTTCTTAGTTAAACTTTGGTATATGGTACTTATCTAAAAAAAATGTCCATTTCTTTTACATTTTCCAACTTTGTGGCATATAAACTTTCATAGTAAGATCTAATGATTCTCTGAATTTCCTCTGTGTCTGTGGTTATGTCCCCCTTTTCATTTCTGATCTTATTAATTTGCATGTTCTCTCTCTGCCGTTTGATTAACTTGGATAGGGGTTTGTCAATCTTGTTGATTTTCTCTATTTCTATTTTGTTGATTTCAGCCCACAGTTTGATTATTTCCAGTCTTCTAAACCTCCTGGGTGAATCA
The DNA here is from genome assembly GCF_982192425.1 of Myodes glareolus. Lineage (NCBI taxonomy): Eukaryota > Metazoa > Chordata > Mammalia > Rodentia > Cricetidae > Myodes > Myodes glareolus. The sequence continues at coordinate 37,766,716 of NC_142049.1, forward strand.
GCTTCTTTTTTTTTCTAGATCTTTCAAGTGTGCTGTTAAGTCTCCAATGTGTGCTTTCTCCGCTTTCTTTAATTGGGCACTTAGTGCTATGAACTTTCCTCTTAGCACTGCTTTCATAGTGTCCCATAGGTTTGAGTATGTTGTGTCTTTGTTTTCATTAAATTCAAGGAAGAGTTTAATTTCTTTCTTTATTTCTTCCTTGACCCAGGGGTGATTTAGTAGTTGACTGTTCAGTTTCCATGAGTTTTTGGCTTCCTGGGTGGAGCATTGTTGCTGAATTCTAATTTTAGTCCATGGTGATCTGAGAAGACACAGGTAGTTACTAATATTTTTTTGTATCTGTGGAAGTTTGCTTTGTTACCGAGTATGTGGTCAATTTTCGAGAAGGTTCCATGAGCTGCAGAGAAAAAGGTATATTCTTTCCTATTTGGGTGGAGTGTTCTATAGATGTCTGTTAAGTCCATTTGATTCAATACCTCCAATAGGTCTCTCAATTCTCTGTTTGGTTTCTGTCTGATTGACCTGTCCATTGGTGAGAGAGGAGTGTTGAAGTCTCCTACTATTAGTGTGTGTGGTTTGATGACCGCCTTGAGTTCTTGAAGAGTTTCTTTTACATATTTGGGTGCCTTTATATCAGGAGCATAGATATTCAGGATTGAGACTTCCTCCTGATGAATTGTTCCAGTTATGAGTATGAAATGTCCATCTCCATTTCTTCTGATTGATTTTAGTTTGAAGTCGATTTTGTTAGATATTAGAATGGCCACACCCGCTTGTTTCTTAGGTCCATTTGCTTGGAAAAACTTTTCCCAACCCTTTACTCTGAGTAAGTGTCTGTCTTTGTGGTTGAGGTGTGTTTCTTGTAAACAGCAGAATGTTGGATCCTGTTTTCGTATCCAATCTCTAAGTCTGTGCCTCTTTATAGGTGAATTGAGTCCATTGATATTAAGTGATATTAATGACCAGTGGTTGTTGACTCCAGTCATTTTTTTTTAGGTAGTTGAGTATATGTGTTTTTCTTCTTTGATTTGTGCTTGTGAATGGTCGCTAGATGTTCGAGATATTGTAGGTCATGTTGGGAATGTTGGATTCCTTCGGTAGTGATTTTCCTTCTAGTATTCTCTGTAAGGCTGGATTAGTAGCTACGTATTGTTTAAATTTGTTTTTATCCTGGAATATTTTGTTTTCTCCGTTGATAGTGAACAATAGCTTGGCTGGGTATATTAGTCTGGGTTTGCATCCATGGTCTCTTAGTTTCTGCAGTACCTCTATCCAGGATCTTCTGGCTTTCATGGTTTCCATAGAAAAATCCGGTGTAAGCCTGATAGGTTTACCTTTATAAGTTACTTGACCTTTTTCCTTTGCAGCTCTTAAAATTTTTTCTTTAATATTTATGTTTTGTGTTTTGATTATTGTATGGCGCGGGGATGTTTTTTCTGATCCAATCTATTCGGTGTTCTGTATGCTTCTTGAACCTTCATAGGAATATCGTTCTTTAGGTTGGGAAAGTTTTCTTCTATAATTTTATTGAATATATTTTCTGGGCCTTTGATCTGCAGTTCTTCTCCTTCTTCAATCCCTATTATTCTTTGATTTGGTTTTTTTTATTGTGTCCCAGATTTCCTGAATGTTTTGTGAAGAGAATTTGTTGGATTTGCCGTTTTCTTTGACCAGAGCATTTATTTTCTCTATGGTATCTTCAGAATCTGAGATTCGTTCTTCTATCTCTTGTATTCTATTGGTTATGCTTGATTCTGTAGTCTCCGTTCGTTTTCCTAGGTTTTCCATATCCAGCTGGTTCTCGGTTTGTGTTTTCTTCATTGCCTCCATTTCAGTTTTCAATTCTTGAACTCTTTCCTTTACCTGTTTGATTGTTTTTTCTTGGTTTCTCAGGGTATCATTCATGGATTTACTTATTTCTTCAAACTTTTTGTTATATTTCTCATCCATTTCTATACTCATTTCTTCAAACTTTTTGTTATATTTCTCATCCAATTCTTTAAGGGAGTTATTCATATCCTGTTTAAGGGACTCTATTGTTTTCATAATGGCACTTTTTTTTCCACTTCTTCTGGGTTAAGGTGTTCAAGTCCTTCTATTGTAGGGTCCTTGGGATCTAGTGTTTTCATGTTGTTTTTCAGATTGTTGGGTGAGGTCTTACCTTGGCGTCTGCCCATCTCTTACTTCAAATGCTCTCTTTTGGAACATCTGGTACCGGGTCAGGTTCCCTTCTTGGGCAGGGACTTCACTGACAGAAGGTCTACCTTTCCTCAGGCAGGCTATTGAAGCACAGGCACTCTTTCTTTCTGGGATACGCTTACAATGCAGGCCCTGCTAGCAAGACAGCTGAGCTGGGAAAATTTTATGGCCCCAGGGGGAAGGGAGAAATATACGAATTTGTACCTGGATGGGAGCTGGGATGGCAGGCGGGCGGGGGGATCCAGCACTGCAGGGTGACCTGGGAGTCTATGGGGTGGGGGAAAGCCCGAGCTCCTCCTCACAGGGACCCTGCCACGGACTGAAGCAAACTCACCCCTCCAATGGCCCTCTGCTAGAAGTCAGGGCCCCTGCTGGTCAGGAATGTCGCTGAGCTGACACCTGGTCCACCTGTCCTCAGGGAGGCCTTTAAGACCCAGGAACTGCCTCCTGCCAGGATGCGCCTACAGCCCAGGCCCAGCTTGCAAGGCAGCTGAGCTGGGGAAATTTTATGGCCCCAGGGGGAAGGGAGAAATATGGGAATTAGTACCTGGATGGGAGCTGGGATGGCTGGCGGGAGGGGGGAGCCAGCACCGCAGGGTGACCTGGTAGTCTATGGGGTCGGGGAAAGCCCGAGCTCCTCCTCACTGGGACCTTGCCACGGGCCGAAGCAAACTCACCCCTCCAATGGCCCTCTGCTAGAAGTCAGGGCCCCTGGATGGGAGCTGGGATGGCAGATGGGAGCTGATTCAATTTTTTGATTGCTTAGAATTTTTAAGATATTTTTATTTGTTATATAGTAATTTGCTCCCTACAACAGAATATCATTAGGCAGAATTTTGTGTCCTAACAAACAGTTTCTGAATAACTGCAAGGAAAAGTATTATTTCTTCTAAAAACTCAGCATATAGGTCTGGTTTGTTACCAGCTAACTTGTATATTTTATATTATTTATATTTCTTATATGTGCTCTGCCATGTGGATTGGTACCTTTTCTAAGTCTAAAAAGTTCATCTTCTTCCTACACGATCTCATGATACTGAGACTCTTCCATTTTCCACAACTACTTCTTTGTCTGGTTCTTTAGACTAAATTTGTCTTGCTGAGAAACAATCTAGTCAGGATCTTTCTTAAATCAATAAAAATGACATATAATCCCAAAATATAAAAGAATATTATATAACTTGTTTTTGAATAGTTAATACACACTCCCTTTTAATGCTTTTTATTTATATGCTGATGGAGACATAAATTGCCATCCTTGCTATCTACTTGAGAAATTTTATGATTAAATTTACCCATAATAATGTTGCACATATTATTTTATTTGTGTATTTAGTCTGAAATATAAATTTTTCCTTACATATTTCACGTAGTCTGTAATGATTACATCCTGAATACTCATGTCTAGAACCTGAAGAACAACCACTGATTATGGAAGTAGAACCTGCTGAGCTGATGCTGAATATCTTACCACAAGCTGGGCTGTGATGTACAAGTGCCTTAAAGTATGGGATTAATGACCAGGTCCATTTTCTTATTCAGGTTCCCCATCCCATTCTGTGACATGAAGTAAACATATAAAACAATTTTAAAGGGTAAAACCACTGTGACTTTAATTGTTTCCAAGGAGATAAAGAAAATCATTAAAGGAAAATATTTCTGTAATACACATTATTTTCTGTCTATGACTTGCAATTATTCAAAAGAAAATCACACTTAAATAACACTAATTTATATGCAATGGCTCTCTTTTGCTTTTATATGTATTTTTATTGCTTGATACATATGGTTTACCTGGTACCTTAAAAAGACGTATCAGTAAAACAGGCAATTTCATTAGGTATTTAATTTATTTCATATTAGCATTTCATAGTTCTATTTTCAATTTTATTTTTATTTTGTTCCCACTATATCTAGACTTTGTTAGGTAGTTTCCAGAGAATGTGTTCCCTGAAATCATAACACAAGATGGATAAGTCCATGTCCCACTGCCCCAGGCCCTACAGTCTGCTACAGCCATACATGTCTCCCAACATTCAGAGCACTTAGTTTGGTACAATGCTGGTTTCCTCACTGTCAGGCCAGAGGTATTAGGCTTCCATTAGCCCATATAAACTGATTCAGTGAGTATCCCAATCATGACCTTAATCCCTTTGCATGGATTCTCATGCACCCCATTCTTCAACTGGACTTTGGAAGCACAGTGCGGTGATAGTCTGTGGATTTTTGCATCTACTTCCATCAGTTGCTGGATGAAGGTTCTATGATGACTTTTAAGATAGTCATCATGACGACAACAAGGCAAAGTCTGTTCAAGTACTCCCTCCCATAATACATAGGGTCTTAGTAGTGGTCATCCTTGTGAATTCCTGGGTATTCCTTCTATTATATCTTTAGCTATTCCCTTAATGTTCCTGTCAATGACTAAAACTTTTTCCTTGCTGTCTTTCACTTTCGATCCCCCATCTCAGCAATCCTGATTCTTCAAGCTTTTTCCTCTCCTTTTCTCTTTTTGTCTTAGTTTCTTCATGCCCCCATATTTTCCCATTTTTGTCATTATATTTGTATTTTTCCTTTTCCCATGGTTATCAATTTTTCCCCTTAATGTTCCCATTATTACTTAGCTTCTCTCTGGTCCTGAGCTATAGGTTCCCTATTCTTTGCTTTATTATTTGTTCTTCACCTGTGATTAGGTACAAACCATCCTCATCATTCTGGTCTAAGTTACCTCACTTAGGGTAAATCTTTCTAGATTCTCATTTGCCTGCAAATTTCACGATGTCTTTGTTTTTACCACTGAGTAGGTCTTCATTGTGCAAATGTGCCCACATTTTTTATCCTTTTTTTTTTTTTTGGTCAGTGGGCATGGATTTTCTTCCATGCTCCTCTTATTACATTATATGCTTAAGGGTTATAGAAGAAGAACCCAGATATTTTCCAACTTGTTGACTGTAACAAGAGGATGAAATCTGTGGCTTTGACGACTAGATCCAGCCCATTCCTTAGCTTTCCAGCCTCGTGGCTGAGGTACCAGCCAGAGCTGTGTTCACTGCCACAACTCTATGGTGTTTCAAGGTCCTTGCCAGCAAGCTGCAGCATTCTGCTCACAGACCACACTCAGTCAGACCGCCTACCTGAAAGAGTCAGAGTTTGCCCTGGCAAGACACCACAGAAACCGGCATTTTAAAACAGCGCAGCTTTTATCCTGCTATGGCTGAAAGCTGAAAACCATGCGGTCAGCCTTTCATCAACACCGGTTAAGTATTTCATGGCAGGACCTCTTAATGAGCTGCAAGGTTTAGTAGAGATGATGAAATTTCTAGAGGAATTCGAGTATTTGGAATCTAGTGGATTTTTTTAAAACAAATGTTTATAAATTTACATTAAAATAATATTTATGTATGTTAATTATATATGATAAGAAAAATTGTAATAAGATACTATATTTAAATATAATATATTATATGTATCATATATAACATAATTAGTTAAAATTCGACTACCTAAAATACACACATAGAAAGAGACTAAAACAGATCACAAAGAATCAGAGGTCAGATGCAGTTGACAATGCAATGTCTCTATCAAAAAAAACCAGAGATAGGAAAGAAGGCTTTCATTTATACAGCTAGCATCTAGCCAAAAGCATTTGTAAGGTTGCTTCAGCAATCAGTTATAATTAGACAGGTTTGTTGTTAACTGGAGGCAAAATAAAGGGTAAATTACATTTTATCCTGATTTCCCCTTTAAATGGCTCTGCTTCATTTTACAACACATAGTGAGGAATAAGACACAGATGAATCATCAGCTCTGGATAAGATCACCATGTTAAAAGCAGTCCTGTGCCTTCCAGTCCTTGGTTTGAGATCTCTGTTCTTATTGGTTCCTAGATGGAATAAAAAGGTCTGCACTGAAAGTTTTACCAGCCAGACTCCTATAAACTGGAGAGAGACTGGCTCTAAACAAACCCAGAGAAGATTATCTGTTCCAGAAACCTGAAGGAGACAGAAGCAATAGAAACCTTGAAAAATCAAGGAATTTCTGAGATTTCCCCTGCTCCTGCTAAGAGTCACTTGTTCCTGATGGCAGTGCAGGAAGTATACATGAGTCTCTGAAGTTACTGCTTCAACCTTATTATCTCTGATTTCTTGGGTTTTTTTTTTTTTGATTCTTCATTCAAATTTTGTATTCAAATTTTACTTAAGGAGTCAACACCTGACAGAAACCAGGAATGTATTGATAACGTGCACCCTTGTGGGACCCACTATGATGATTGTTATATCAGGGAATAGCTTCTGGAATCTCAGATTCTGAAAATTTCAAGTGGCAGATTCCACAATCACTGTGTTTAGGGAATACAGTGTGGCATTTCTGAATGTGATACCCGTAAGCTGCAATTGGCAGCGAAGAATAATAATCAGTCATCCATGGGGGGAAATGAAGGATTTCAGGTAGATAGGCAGGATACAGACCCAAAAAGTGGGATATATAATAATCTAGTTGCCTCGCAATGCTTCTCTCTTTTGATAATTGCATTCTGGTCTGAGGTAAACTTCATTTTTTTTCATCCACTTTCACTTTCATATTTTCTGCCGGACCACACATTGAGGTGGGAGGGAGACATGAGTCGGCAGCTCTGATGCAGATCTCCAAGTTTACCACAGGATTTGTTCCTATTGGTGGAATTCAGATTTTTCTCCTCATTGTTTCATACTACAGAATCAATCTGAAAGCACACACTCCTGCTGACTGAGGCAAGGAAAGCTAATAACAATTTCAGCATAGCAGGTCCTTACTAGTCATGTTCAGGCTATATTCCATTTCTAAGCTGCCCATCCCTTTAAAATAAACCCACTTGAATAGCACTAAATAGCAGTCAATGTTGATATATTACATAGTAGTCATTAGGCATGTGCCAGTGTCATCAGAGATGGTTCCCTTGAATGTCACAAATATGGGTGCTGGATGTGTGAGTGAATGTGGTGTGAGAAGAAATATAGACATTGCCTGGGTCACTTGGAACCATAGTATACAATAAGCAGATGGTTAAGAAAGACTCAAATACTTTCTGGATCTTGATACTGGCGTAGAACATTCTAAGGTTTCCTACAATTTCTTGGAACAGTATATTTAAACAGTAGGGAATTTGGGGGAAGTTCTAATTGCGTAATTGTAATGCAAAAACTGTCTTTAATGTGGACATGCTACGTTGAATAGATAAGATAAAGACAAGAAAAGGAAGTGGTGAAACTGAGTTACTAGAAAACAATGGTGACAAGATTTGAATGGATCCTTAGTCATTGCAGAAAAATTCTTGAAAGACAGACAGCATGGGTGTGGATGCTATTGAAGAAGGATTTAAAGACTGCTAGAAAGTTATTGGAAGGTATCCATTATAAAGCAATCTTGGGTGCTTTACCTTCTCTTCACATTCACTGAGTAATTTCCCATCTAGTTTCAGAAGTAACATTTCTGGTGAGTTTCTGCTGATACACAAATATATAGGTATGAGAATACATGACTAGGAATCACTTTATTTCTATATGATTTTAACAGGAAGAATTTTTTTTCTGCATAGTTTTGTAATCATTTTAGTCTCAGTTTCTAGTCAATTAAAGACATGTGGGGTATTCTTCCAAAGCATGCTCTTATCATAATACTGTTAGCTATTTCATTGCACCCATGATTATTGTGCCACTTTGTTAAAAAAATATCTGAAGATTTTTCATGATCCTCACTTTTGTGCCATGTCACACATTACAGTGAGAAATTTTATTCCTGCTAATTTAAGCCACTATCATGCAGATTCAAATTCAATCATATCTCGTGAATTCAATTCTTGTGAGACTTCTAAGAGCAATAGAGAAATTTCTGTTCTATGAGGACTTAAGTGGTAGGAATATCAAAAATGGAATTTTTTCCTCATATTGGGAGGAGCAAATATATTTTTTAAATGCTCTTTCCTCTAGAGTTATGGGTATGTCCTTGTCCAAGAAGCAAATCTGATAACAATATATTACTACCTTTGCTAAAATATTCTCCTATTATTTCATAGTACAAGGGTTTACTTTTCATAATAGCTTACCAAATTTACTGTGATTTTTTTCAGTTCCTTTCACATATTTATATAAGTTTATGTATGAAAAATTATATATATACACATATATATGAGTTTTCTCATATATATGTGTATATATATAATTTATTTATCAATTGGTACAATTACTTCATATAGTTTATAATTTCATGTGTAAGTACAGTATTTATATTACTTCACAATTCTTCCTGCTATTTTCAATAAATTATCAGCATTAGAAAATGTCAAAATAAATACGGTAATTTGTAAAGCTATTTGACATTTTTGTGCAAGTGCAAATGCATACACAACTATCACAAACTGCATAAAAATGGGGTGATATATGTAAACATTTTAGCTTATAATTTTGAAATTTAAAATTATCAAAAATATTGTACAGTAAAAGCAGATTTTTTTTCTGTTTTCGCATAAAATTTTTGTTCAAGTCTTTTATGCAATGTGTGGCAATTTGAGAGGGTTTCTCATCTGTGTCAGCATTACAATTTCAGATGTCATTGTGCTTACACTATTATTGATTTTTAACTGCATTCATTTAGTTTTTTTGTTAGAGTTCTTATTTCCTAAACTTATTTTTTTCTTTATAATATGCTCTCCTGATGTAAGAGGTGATGTGTGCTGTGACTTTGTTTTATTGCCATTGGCTAATTAAGAAAATGGCTTCAACCAAGCCTTTACAGAGTAAAGCCAGGCTGAGGGAATGATAGAGAGAGTAGATAGATTCTGGGAAAAGCAATGTAGCTACTGCTAAAGGCAGATGCCTCCACTTCCACCTGATGAAACTTTGCCAGTAATTTATGTAGTAACGAACAGAATTGTGATTTAGGTTTAGATACAACACATGTAAGGTAAACAATTGTCCAAACAGTAATGCAAATAATTTAGTTTCTTAGTTATAATTTCAAGTCAGGGCGGCCATGAAATTAACTAGCAGCATGGTCAGCTATATCCACATAAAACCTGAGAATGCTTAAAAGGGAATGCTAGACAAAAAGGAAAGATTTATGTGTGGCTTTTTGATAGTAGCATTTTCTTGGGTAGTCTGTTTGCTAGTAGCAAGCAGAGGCATGATTTTTTTTTCAGAGAAGGCTTTCTGATTCAGTGGTAGCAGCAAATACTTTAAGACTCTGTTAAGAAAGCTCCCTGGTTCATGCTTGTTGCAGGATTAACTATGATTCTTTCTGGAGGTCTGGCTAAAGAGGATTAAACTGGGGCTTATGAGAAGAGTGTTTCACCTTACTTAATGGCAAAAAAAATAAACCTGATGAGACCCAAGCCTGATTCTGGGTCTGAAAGAAAGGCTCTCAGAGGCAGTAAACATGCCTTCACCAGGATGGACTGAGTGAAACTGACAGGCAAGATGGCAGAGTTAGTCCTAGCCATGCCTACATAGCATATAAAAATGCTCCTGGTCAGAAAACAGTTAAGCTATAAAAAGAAACATCAGTTTGAAAATAAATAAAACAAAGTCTTTAAAAAGACAGAGTATAGATAGTAATAGAATAAATGAGTAAAGAAGAAGAAGTCATGTAAAGATAGAAAATACACAGTGAGTCTGAATTATGTATATCATTGTGTTTTCTTTCATTTTTGACTGTTGTTGCATGGAGAGTGAGCCCTTTTTTTACATCCCAGCTGGCCATCTAGTTTTCACCTGAAATAATCACCCAAACCTGTATTCATTTAAACACTGCCTGTTCCATTAGCTCTAACTTCTCATTGGTAACGCTTGCATATTAGTTTAATCCATTCCTATTAAATATGTATATTGCCATGTTACTGTGGCTTTCCAGCAAGATTCTAACCAGCATTGTCTCAGGCTGGAGATCCATGGCATCTCTCACTCTTCCCCTTTTTCTGGCATTCAGTTCTGTCTACTCCCTGCCTACCTAAGTTCTGTCCTACCAACAAGGCCAAGGCAGTTTCCTTATTCATTAGCAATGAATGCAACGCAGAAACAGAAAGAACTATCATAACAGACTTTAAATGAGTTAAGTATAGGGTGAGGGGGATTTCATAATATGTGGTGCTATATATATGTTTTAAGGATATATTGACTTCAAAATTTGGTTTTAGTTGTATATTTTCTTTGTATAAAATTCATTATACCTTATAATGTGTAACATTGAATTATACATCGACTGCATAAAAACCACACATTTAAACAGGTATAAAAACCAATCACAAAAAATCAGAAGACAGATACATAGGCAGCCCAGATTCACAATCAAAATTATCCAGACAAGAAGGAAGTTCTATATGTATATAGGCAGATTCGAGGCAAAAACTGCTGCTGGCTCCCTCAACTTGTCACATTTTGACATTTTTGTTGGTTGTTAACTAGAGGAAAAACCAGGGTAAATTAAATTTTATTCTGTGTTCCCTGTCAACTGCTCAGATTCTTTTGACAGCACACAGGAAGGAGGGAGACACAGATGACTCATCTGCTCCGGATGACATAATCATGTTAAATGGAGTCCTGTGCTTTCCTGTCCTCAGTATGAGATCTCTCTCCTTATTGGTTCCTACATGGCATAAAAAGGTCTGCACTGAGGTATTTTGCCAGTGGGGCTTTGACTAAAGTCCTGCTAAAAGCTGGACTTTAGTCAAAGCCTCATCGAAAACAACACCAGAGAAGAAAATGTGTCCCAGAGAACTGCAGGATACAGAAGCAATAGAAAAAGCAAGAAATTTGTGAGAAGAGTCACCCGTTTCTGTTTGCAGTGCAGGAAATGGGCTCTAGTCTGAAGCCACTGATTCAGCCGTAAAATCTGTGATTCCTAGGTTAGCCCTAGGTTCTGTATTTTCTGAAATGAAGATTTTCTTAAAATGTCTCTACTGGACAACAACCGGGTAGTGCTGATCTTATGCATCTTTGGAGGCCACACTAAGATAATTGCTATGTCGGTAAATTGCCTCAGTTACCTGGGAATATGAAAATTTCAAGTGTCTGATTCTCCCATTAGTATGCTGGGGTCCTGACATGACATTTCTGAATGTGATACCAGGAAGCCACAATTGGCAGCACAGTATCACAATCAGCCATCAGCAGGGAGAAATGTAAATTTTCAGGTAGATAGGCAGAATAAAGACCCAAGAAGTCCGATATGTGATCACATCCTAGTTAACTCACAGTGATTTCAACTTTTTGATAACTGGATTCTGGTCCTAGGTAAACTACATTTTTTCCTGTCGTCCACTTTACTTTCATTTTTTCTGTCAGAAGAAACACAGAGATCGGGGGAGAAATGCGTCAGCAGCTCTGATGGAGATCTCCAAGGTAACCACAGGCTTTGTTCCTATTGGTGGAATTGAGATCACCCTCCTCATTGTTCAGGGAAAAATTTGAACGCACACACTCCTTCAGTCAGAAACAAGGAGAGATAACAATATTGCCAGGCCCTTCCTAGTCAGCCTCTGGGAATTTGCTAGTTCTCCGCTCCAAATGTTTTTACCTGAACCCAGAATGTACACTGGCCCAGACCCGGCACACTGATCTTGACATCTTTATGAGAAAAAGGCCAGGGATATTAGCAGTCAGGTAATGGTTTATTCCTGCTTTTACAGTTCTGAGTCACTTGTTATTGTATGTGCATCATGTCTATCCCTGTTTATGAAAATTCTCCTTCTCTTTAAACTTGTGGTACCACTTTCTCTGTTTTGAAACACTGCAGTATCTGCAAGGAAATATATCAATTCTGGTTTCAGCATCTGACAGCGTCATGGGGAGTCATGCCCTTTACTCTATTCATGGAGTTTCATTGTGAAAATGGGAATGGCATTGAAGTGTTTTTTTAATATAAAAACTTAAACTCATTGAAAATGTTATATAGTAAAATGTGTAAGCACTTCTGTATCAGTCACCAAAGACTCTGAATTAAGAATAATGAAAAGAAGAGGAAACATATTTCGAGCCATCCTCTTGCATTTCATGTTCTCACACGCTCAAATATCCTGTTTTGGCTGAAAAAGTCTTTGTGTTTTTCCATATAAATTCTCATGTACTTGATATTTTCATAATTTGTGCCCATTCCTAATTAGGAAATCAGACAGCATAAGCTTTTGGGGAAATCAAGTGTTTATTGATAATGGCAGCTAGCATTGCATAATAAATTGAAAATAATTAATAGATTAGATTTCTTTGTTATTGTGTTTCTTGTTTATATATGCTTTGAAAAAGTGCATATATTATCTTGTATATTCATCTCAGGTTCTAAACCTGTATGTCTGCTAGTAATGTTGAGACTAGTAAACATTGGTACTTTAGTATCAAAAGACTCCATTTGAATCTGTCACAATATTTCTGCCATCCTTAAAATATAAGTGTATGAAGCTTTCAAGTAAGTTTACAGACATGAAACATCAAAACATAGTACTACATAGCTTTTTATTTTCTATAGTAAAATCTTCCCTGCACATGCTATTTTCCTACTAGTATGAAAGAACATCGCTTATGAGGGTCAAATGATTCTCAGATATATGAGCATATCAATATTGCATTAGATGATGGAAGAATAAAATATATTACTATTCTAAAAGTCTGTCACAATTTTTGTCATAGATTCCTAGCCATTAAGGCTATTTGAGTTATTCTTTCCATCATATCGTCTTAGTAACAATATTTACTTGATTTCTGTACTGATTTTTTGACTTTTATGAAGAAAATACTTCTGAAGACCTTTTAATATTTTCTCTTTTTGTCATGTAGCTAATAGGAGGATCAATCTGCAATCATAGAATAAAGAGTCAATCCGATTTAAATTACTCATAATAGGAAATGTATTAGCATTCTATACTGATCAATGTATGTAGAAATTTCCAAAGAAAATTCTTTCCACTGTATTTTCATTATAATCATATGTTTGAAATGGTCTGTGAATGTCTTGTTTTGTACCTATAGCCATGACTTCACCCAATAAACAAATATAATGACACACTATTTTGATCTGAGTGAGAAATAGATGATATGCCTCAGAGTATAAGAAGTTCAGTTTGACAATATCTCTCCTAATATACTATGAAGCCTATATTACTTTCTAATATTTATATATGTTTATGTATATGTACATGTATGAGTTCGATTATGCATAATTATATTTAACATATATATGCATGTATGTGTTTACTTAATGTAGTTTAGAATTTTATACATGAGTACTGTATTTATGTTATTTTACACTCAATTCTGTTTTTTTCTTTAAAAATATATCTATACTAAAATTGTCAGAATAAGCCATACAATATAACAAATTTTGCACTGCCCCTCAGGTAAATCAAATGAGACCCCATAGGGGTTAGTGAGAATGGGATGTGACAGGAGACACAGGCGTCGGTGACAAAACAGGGGTCTGATCAAGTCTTGTTTATTCCAGGGAATAATATAGGGTAAGGGAAAGGAGAAAATTCTCCTTGTGTACATGGGTAACTAAGCAATACACTGGCAACCTAACCATGATCTAATCTTCAGGCTTAAAGTTCCAAAATCAACAAAAAGAACAGTCACAATGTTCAGAACATGGGAACAATGGATCAATAACTTATTGCAGAGTTAGTATTTGACAGATCAGAACAGAATGAGAAGCGAAGCACAGCAGATTGGGAGAAGCTGATTCAGGGAGCAGTAAGTCTCTCACAGGTTCCACATTTTTTTTTATTTATTTTAGACAGCTGAAAGTCACTTGAGGGGATTGTCCCCGTCTTAGGCTGGGAAAACCTCCTGTAGTCCCACCCTTATTCATCATAGGAAGACAGAAGTGCTTTTGCTTCTGTTCCTGTCTTTGGTGACATGCTTAACATAGGTATACATCCTCCCATTACCTGTCACTCACTAACCAGCCCATTACACCAAGTTTAAAAGCAATTATCTGTGGACCTCATGTGTGCATGATCTTACCAGTTAAACACTGTCATATTTTCTTTTAATGTTGGCCCTGTCTAATTATGATAATCTACCTGTATAGTTTAAAATTTCTTGTATACTTTACATGTTAGTTGCCTCATGCAACTGTTGTTTTATAAATGCCATCAACTTAGACGAAACGATCCTAGCAAAACAAAATTAATAAGCCAAGCAAGGATGCTTACAAGGGAAGAAGGTAGGGGACACGTTGCTAATGCCTCCCTGGCATTCATAAGGAGGGCAAAATAAAATTTCTAGTAGGGTTTTGGGTATTGGCCAAATTAAATAAAAATACACTGAAAGAAAGAAAAAGTATACAGAAGCAAAGCACTTCCAACATTATGCCTGGTTATGTGTGATGAACTGAACTCAAAGGCCACTTCCTTATAGGGTACAGATTCTGACAGAACATTTGAGAAAAGGGCAGAGAAAGTATGCTTTCATCTATGCTTGGTCTGCCAGACAAATGTTTCCCTACTTCTTCACATCTGTCTCAGGAGGACCCTGCACTCTAGGCCAATTGTGTTTCCAGAACTTCCTCCTTCCCCATATTTATTTGATGCCAAAAGATTTTTTTACCATAAAATATATAAACTTTGCATATTTATTGGTTGAATAAAATATTCATACATAATCAAGAATTAAAGAAACATAAAAATGATTACAATAAGCATACAACTGGAGATATGAAGAATACTTTCTAAAAATCTTTTAGGATATGTAAATTTGTCAGCAAAAGTTTGTGCAATGGTGGAGGCATCCAAATCAGGAAATGATTTAGCAAATGTAAATCCTATATTATCATGTGAGTGATCAATGTGAGATTGAGTAGAGGTATTGTCCAAAAGATAAGCTAGAATAACCTTCCAATTATGTAAAGAATCATTATAAGACAAATCAGTAATGCAAATATGGTTGATTTCCAATCACAATGCAAGGTAATTTGTTGTTATAAAGATAGATATTTCTTTCCCAACCATCCCATTGTTTTCTTAAATACATCAATCTCTGTTTGAAGCTGAAGCTGAGCACCTACTTGAGCTTTCTCTATCCAGTGTACATGAGAGTCTTTATGTCATTGCTCTACAAAGTGTTTTGTCTGCAAGGACATATGTAAAGCAAAACCAACCACAGAAGCAGAAGCAACAACAGCAATAAGATTAAGAGTTAGAAATTATATTTCTAAGAAAAGTTGCAGAAGAAGTTTATGATTATTTTTTTATCACTATCTCCCTAACAATATGGAGTAGGCTCGACTGCTGCATTTGGCAAATTTTTCTCTTTGTCAATTATATATCTGCATTTTAAAAAAATATAAGAGTAAAAATTTATACATGTCTATGCATATGAAACCAGTAATACCGTCGATGAGCTAAATTTTGACAAATTATATCATTTGAAGTAACTGGAAAATCACACATTTAACCTTGATATGTTGTGCTGTTGTTAGTTATGGTTTTGACAGTAATAGTTTAGGATGAGTATAAGTAGACATTACAGCTATAATCATGGTTTAAGAGAATGATTCCCAGATCCTAATAGTGTAAACAGCTATTTAAATACTTTGTTTTTAAGATAAACAGTAAAACTTAATTTTATTTCCTTCTATGTAGTTTTGTATGGAAAACTTCTGAATGCTGCTCTTATTTGATATATGTGTGGATTATATAAGAACATCAAAGACATTGTAGTGATCCTACAGTATTAGTTCAGGAGGCAGACAAAAATTGTAGAATCTGTAAAAATGCAAAAAATAGAATCAGAGGAAAGAAAGTTGTAGAGAAGTGAGTTTCATATAAAAATATTTTTGTTTACACCAAATAATAACCCTTATGTTATATTCTGCTTTTATGTTCAAAAATTAACAGACTCATTGAGGGCTTTGTCCATAAACCGATAATTTGAAATATTAAAAACTGGATCTATTTATAATATATACATGTGAAAAAAATCTGGTATACTAACATTATCATATTTTCCCAGGACATGAAGCATATAGATTGAATGAAGGAATCACTAAGATTTTCTTGCCTATTTTCATACCACATGTGGCACATTTCAAGGCTGTGGCCTGCTATTATACTAACACATACAAATAGTAATTGATTTATATTTATGTATATGTATACTTGTATTATTGAATTAAATTGTGTAAATTTGCGTATGTAATTGTTTCATTACAAAATCCAGAGAATGTTCTACTGTATTCTGAGGAACATTATGAATTCAAAATATGAGATAGCTTATATTTTCATTAAATAACTTATTCATTTATTTATTAAAGATTTCCACCTCCTCCCATCCTCCCTTTTCCTTCCACTTCCCCACCTTCACCCCTCCCTCTCTAATCCTAAGAGCAGTCAGGGTTCCCAGCCCAGGGGGAAGTCCAAGGTCCTGCCCCCTCCATCCAGGTCTATAAATGTTAGCATCTAAACAAACCAGGCTCCCACAAAGTCAGTCCATGCAGTAGAATCAAAACCCAGTGCTATTGTTCTTGGCTTCTCAGTCAGACTTCATTGCCAGCCACATTCAGAGTGTCCAGTTTGATCACATGTTCCATCACTCTCAGTACAGCTGGCCTTGGTAAGATCCCATTAGATCAATCCCACCGTCTCAGTGGGTGGAAGCACCACTCGTGGTTCTGACTTCCTTGCTCATTTTCTCCCTACTTCTGTTCCTTATTTGGACTTTGGGAGCTCAGTCCAGTGCTCCAATGTGGGACTCTGTCTCTATCTCCATCCATCGCCAGATGAAGTTTCTATGGTGATATGCAAGATATTCATCAGTGTGGCTATGGGACAAGTCCAGTTCAGATACCCTCTCCTCTACTGCCCAAGGAACCATATGGGGACCTCTCTTTGGGCCTGGGTACCCCACAAGAATAAAGTCTCTTGCAAACCCTAAAATGGCTCCCTTAATTAAGATATTTATTTCCCTGCTCCCATTTCAACCTTCCTCCATCCCACCCATCCCATTCCCCCAAATTCTCCTGAATCCTCCCCTTTTCCCTTCTCTCTACCCATCTCCCCTTATATCCTCCCCTCTACCCCCGTGCACACAAGACTTGCCTGACAATCTTTTCTACTTCCAATTTCCAGAAGAATGACTATATGATTTTCTTCGTGTTCATTTTCTTATTTTGCTGCTGTGGGATCACGAATTATAGGCTCAATGTCATTTAATTATGGCTAGAATCCATTTATGAGTAAGTACATACCATATTTCTATTTTAGGTCTGGGTTACCTCACTCAGGAAAGCGTTTACTATTTCCATCCATTTGCATGCAAAACTCAAGATGTCATTTTTTTTATCGCTGGGTAAAACTCTAATGTGTATATGTTCCACACCTTTTTAAACCATTCATCTATTGAGGGGCACCTAGGTTGTTTCCAGGTTCTAGGTATTACAAATAGTGCTGCTATAAACATAGTTGAACAAATGCTTTTGTAGTATCATAGGGCATCTCTTTGGTATATTCCCAAGAGTGGGATGGCTTATAATTTTTACAGAAATGATGAAAGGGGGAAAATAGATTTTCTCATGTATGCTAGCTTTGAAATGTTGCCCATGTGCTAGAATAATGCCCCAATTCAAAACAGATGCGCACACACACACACACACACACACACACACACACACACACACATTTTTCCCTGAAATCAGATGTCAGTGAGAACAGATATATGACCTGAGGATGAAGTACTGATATTGGTGATTACAGAGAAAATCTAGTGAAGGCAATGCGGTGAATTTTATCAAAATTTAAGTGTTTATATAAAAATACCTTAAAACATGTCAAAAGCATTAGAGATTATTACTCTGAAATCAATGTCAAAACATGTACACATATGTGAAACATAATAAAAGCATGCATACAATTTTGAAAGTTGGAAATAATAAATATATTTTGTTCTTTCTAAATTAAAATATCAAACTTTTGCAAAATTATCATGATATTTCTAGATATCATATGTAATTTGTGCATTTCTGTACTGGGTTTTAAAATAGCATCCCTATTTAGAAAATATCTTTATTATTTCATAATTTTTATTTAAAATTCATACATTTAAAATGTACTACAAATTCTATAATTCATATAATTATTAATTGCATTTGTGGAATCTGACTTGGCCTATTAGAAAATGCCAGCAATAAGCTTCAATGAGCAGGCCAGAATAACAATTAGAAATATAAAGATTGAAATGAAGGCTTTCCTATCGATAGCCAAGATGTAGACACTAACAGTAAATAATTGTCACTCATAGTTATCATGGACTATTGTTTATAATAGATTGTTATCATGGATTATTGTTTATAATTCCCCTCTCATTAAGATGACCCATTTTCTGGAGTAAATTAAAATTCATTCTCTTGTCCACGCTGAGTTTGTCGGCTACTGCTATGGAGGAAGAAGCAAATCAGCAGTTAGATTGAGCTCTCCAAGATGACCACAGTAATTGGCTGCACGGTTGAAATTGAGATCACTCTTCTAGTTGGTTCTTATTTTATGCTCAATTTGAATGCACACACTCCTGCTATCTAAGACCAAGAATGCTTATAAAAAGTTATCAGTACTGGTTCTTATCAGTCAGGTTCTGTCTTTATTCCAGGTCTCATTTGGAACTCGGTGAAACCAAAGCCTCCCTGTACATTGGTCTAGACAGGGCAGCCTGCTCCTGACACGTACAGGAGTCCAAAGAATTAGCAAAATCAGGACTTAAATTCACAAAAACTATTCCATCTGTGTTTGACAAAATTAGAGAATATGTTTTATTAGCCACCCATTTTTGGTGCTTACAAAGATTTGTTCCAAAATCACAGTCTACAATAGCTTGTATTACCAAACTAAAAATATTTTTCCCTGTTTACATCATTTTCTCAGTTAAACATGGCAGCATTTCATATCTCTCAATGTTTTTAAATGTTACATCTCTTTTATCAGTATTTTTTTTATTTTGGTAACAAGAAAAAGTGTAAAACTATAACTATGTAGTCGTCAATTGTTTCAAAGTCCTGAGGAGAAGAATACATATCTGAGTAAACAGCAAGTGCATAAAGAACAATCTTTAAAACTATGGAATAGAAGGAGACTGAGGACTGCCGGTACACTCATCCAAGGTTCCTCTGCAACACTGAGGCATCTGTCTTTAGCTTACAGGCCCAAAATATCTCACAGATATTTCTGTACAGGTGAATATTGAAGAACAGGCCAACATCATCTTGTCAAATTCTAACAACCCACTTCTTTTGTTTCCTTCTTGCCAAATGTGGGCAGCATACTCTATGCAGTTGTGGCAGAAGCAGTTTCTTACTTGGTGTCTAAAATTGCCACAGTGAATTCAAAGTCCATATCTAGATTCCTTGATGTCCATCAGCTTCTCTGTAGTCATTGATGCTTCCAGGTGCATCAATAGTATATCATTGTCAAAAATGTCTTGAGATATTAAAATAACTTAAATTCTATTTTCTTTAGATATCTGATGTGTTTGAAGATCACCTATCTGCCAAAATTCATCCCTGAGTTACATAGCAAACATATCTAACATAAATACATTTCTACTTGTTAGAGGTGATTAACTACTACCTATGTTTCTTAGTTTTCCTTGGTGGAGGAGGGTTAACTGTCTATGTGTTGCTTTCATTGGTTAATAAAGAAACTGTCTTGGCCTTTTTGATAGGCCAGCCCTTAGGTGGGTGGAGTAGACAGAGCAGGATTGTGGCAGAAAGAAAGCAGAGGCAGTCAGATGCCATAGCTCTCCATCCTGGTAAGCCACAGTCAAGTGGCAACACGGAGTAATAAAAATGGGTTAAATCAATATGTAAGAGCTAGCCAATAAGAGGTTATAACTAATTGGCCAGACAGTGTTTAAATGAATACAGTTTCCGTGTAATTGTTTTTGGTAAAGCTAGCTGGGTGGCGGGCGGGAGAGCAGTCTGGCGCTGCTCATTGTACATTTCCTAAACTGCTTGTAATAATATCATTCAAGATAGAGCATATTACATTACATTTTTAATGATTACATTAAAAATAACCCAAACAAGAATAAAAACTTCTGTAGAAAATGTGGTAAAATAACACTGCATTTATATCAATAAACAAAAATTCATAGTGATGTACACCATTTTATGTATGTCCTTTTAAGTTTAAGCATAGAATAAGCAACCTAAACATTTGTCCTTTTATATCTACCTCATCTACACCAGTATGAATGCTGTTGAAGCAGAGAAACTGAGCAATCTACCCACACTGATATAAGAAATGATGAAATACCTTAGGTACAGCAATAAGAATCAGTAACTGTTGGACAATTTGGTATGTATATGAATATAAAATATATACAATGCCTGTGTCACTTGGGATTATAGTATTCAAAAAGCAGAGATTTAAAAAAGTCCTGAATACTTCCTGAATCTTTAGATTGGCATGGAAAGTTCGTGGTTTTGCTAAGATTTCTTGGAACAGTGTATATACACAGTTGGGAGTCTATTGGAATATCTATTTGACTAATTATTAATGTAGAAGGCCACTCATTCATTTATCGGCTATGTAGACTAATAAGATAACCACACAGAAACCGGATTAATTCAATCAATGCTTGGCCGATTAGCTCTAGTTTCTTATTGGCTAGCTGTTACATCTTATTAAACTGTTTTAAAAATTAATCTGTGTAGCACAACATGGGTGCTCTTACTGGCAATGTTCCATTCAGCATCTATCTCTTGCAGAGCTACTGGGCTTTTCCTCACTTTGCCTTCTTTATCCCAGCATTCAATTCAGTTTTCCTGGTCTATATCTTTTTGCCCTATTATAGTCCAAAGCAGTTTCTTTATTCATTAACCAATAAGATCACCACTTATACAGAAAGATTTCTCACATCATATTGCCCCTTCTGTTTAAATAAAAGGGAAGGCTTTATTTTAACATGGTAAAATTACAATTAACTAAGCATGTATCAAGCAAGAATTACAGTATTATATTTATTTCTAATTAATCATTTAACATAGCTAAAAAAACTATAACTATCTATTCTTTAACTCCATAAAATCTTGTAGGGAGGCTTTTAGTTTGTTACCTGGAAGCCCAGAAGCTCACACCCAAAACAATCACACAAAACCATATTATTTAAATCATTGCTTGGCCCATTATCTTTAGCTTTCTATTTGCAAACTCTTACATCTTGAGTTAGCCCATTTCTATTATTATGTGCATTATGAGGTCATAGCCTACCAGGAAAGTTTCAGCATGTCTGTCTAAAGTGATGACTCCATGGCTTCTTTAAACTCCTCCTTTCTGTAAGAATTCTGCTTAGCTTTCCCCGTCCTAGTTCAGTTCCCCTATAACATTGCTATATTCACAATACTGTTCCTTTATTAAACATTCATATTAACTGCATACTGAGGGGAATCCCATGTCAATCAAATTCTCCAGAAGGATATAATATTACTTAGGTAAACAGGAAGTACACTGTAAGCAAATTTTAAAACTACAGAATTGACAAAGACATCTCATTTCCCAGATAATCACCCAAAGTTTTTTTGGTATGGTTGGAGCATCCATCTTTAGACTACATGCCCATATTATTTGGCAGACTTTTCCACAAACAGGAAACAATAAAAATACTTTTACCTATATTGACCTCTTGTCAGTAATTTTTTGTATGTCCTACAAAATGTATTGAAGATTCTTTTATGAAGCAGTAATCCCAAAGAACTCTCTCACCATTTGTAGGAAGATTTAGCCATCATTTTTCCAATGGGTCCTTCAAGTTCAAGTTCAGTCAAACAGTTCAGGCAAGAGAATTTTTTTTTTTGAAATGGGTAAGCAACTCCATAAAGAGTCTCTTTGTTGACCATTCTTTTCTTGTAGTAGACTGGTGCTGCTATGTGCAGATGTGTCTCATTGTCATGAAAAATCCTGGATGATCAAAACAATTTTAAATGACATATTCTGTAGTCTTTAAAAGGTTTGAAGAATACCTATCCATCTGAAATACATCTCTGTATATCTTGAAAATCTAACTAACATGACTACAAGCTTGACTAATTTAGATTATTATCTATTAACCAATATTTTTGCCAAAAATGAATAAGTGACCCCTACAACAAATTATAATGTAAAAACTGTCTATAATGCAGACATGCAATGTTGAAGAGATAAAAGAATGAATAAGAAAAGGGAGTGATAAAATTGAATTACTAGAAAGCAAGAGTGGCAAGATTTGCATGGAGCCTCAGTCATCGCAAGAAAATTTTATTTTTTACAGTTACAATATTTATATCTACTTTATCTTTTATCATAACTAAGGAAAACTATAATTATAACAATATATTCTTAAACTCCATCAAAGACCCTAGAAAGATACAAATATTACCTAAGTAAACAGAAAGTGCATTATAAGCAACTCTAGAACAACTCCAAAACTCTAGAACTGAAAGAGATATTTCACTGCCTGGAAAAAGTTACCCAAAGTTCTTTTGTAACATTGGGTCACCATGTTACAGAATCAGTCTACAGGCCCATAGATTCTGGTAGACTTTTCAGTGAAGCAGGAAATTTGAAGATCTCTTATGCCTTGTACTGGCATAGTTCATCAGTTGCTTTCTTCTGTGTCCTGCAGAATGTCTGGCAGACTCTTTCATGAAATAGGAACCCTAAAGGTTGGTCTTACCTTTAGACAAGTTCAACAGTCATTTCTCTGTGTGTTCTGCATGTTCAGTTCATACAGCATAGCATCAAGCAGTCCAGGCAAGAACAGTTTCTTGCGAAAATGGCTAACAAACTCTATAAGAAGCCTCTTTGATGCCCATCATCCTCTTGAAGTAGATTGGTGCTGCCCAGAACAGATATGTCTCATTGTCATGAGAAGTCTTAAGTTCATAAAACATTTTAAATGCCATATTCTGTAGGTCTTTGAAAAGTTTGAAGATTATCTAACTGAAATATATGTCTATATATCTAGAAAACCTAACTAACATGACTATATACTTGACTATTATAGATGACTATCTATTAAACTGATTTTCTTAATTATACATTAAATTTTATTTTTATTTTTTATTTTTTTATTATTTTTTGTTTATAAAAGTTTCCACTTCCTCCCCTCCTCCCTTATCCTTCCACTCCCCTCACTCCCTCTCCTCCCCCCCACTCCCTCTCCTCCTCCTTCTCCAGTCCAAAGAACAGTCAGTGTTTCCTGCCCTGTGGGAGGTTCAAGTTCCTCCCCCCTCCCTCCAGGCCTAGGAAGGTGAGCATCCAAACAGACTAGGAATCCAAACAGCCAGTCCATGCAGACAAAACAAGACCCAGTGCAATTGTCAATGGCTTCTCAGTCAGCCCCCATGTCAGCCACATTCAGAGAATCCAGTTTGATCACATGTTCGTTCAGTCCCAGACCAGCTGGCCTTGGTGAGCTCTCATTCGATCAGTCCCCTTGTATCAGTGGGTGAACGCACCCCTCGAGGTTCTGATTTCCTTTTTCACGTTCTTCCTCCATCAAGTTTAAGTTCAGTCAAACACTTCAGGCAAGAGCAGTTTTTTTTTTTTTGAAATGGCTAGCCAACTCCATAAAGAGCCTCTTTGTTGACCATTTTTTTTGTAGTATACTGGTGCTGCCATGTGTAGATGTGTCTCATTGTCATGAAAAATCCTGGATGATTAAAACAATTTTAAATGACATATTCTGTAGTCTTTAAAAGGTTTGAAGAATACCTATCCATCTGAAATACATCTCTGTATATCTTGAAAATCTAACTAACATGACTACAAGCTTGACTAATTTAGATTATTATCTATTAACCAATATTTTTGGCAAAAATGAATTAGTGACCCCAACAACAAATTATAATGTAAAAACTGTCTATAATGCAGACATGCAATGTTGAAGAGATAAAAGAATGAACAAGAAAAGGGAGTGATAAAATTGAATTACTAGAAAGCAAGAGTGGCAAGAATTGAATGGAGCCTTGGTCATCACAGGAAAATTATTGAAAATAAAACAACCTTTGTTTTAATGTCTTTGTGATTAGATTTAAAGATGGCTAGGAAATTCATAAAAGACATCCACCATAAAATACTCTAAAGGAAGACAAGTTTATGCCTTTTGTAGTCAAAGATCCAATACTAGGCTGTTAATTTTTAACATGGTCAGCCTAGGAATAAGCTTGATCCTATTGTATTGTATGAAAAAACGAAGACTTGAAGAACTGATTGTATAATTAGGACTTATGTAGACAACAGGTAGGTATTCAAGAATTAGAGGCCTAGAGTCACCCATAGTGTACATGAAGTATCTTAAAGCTAGAGCAAGTAGGAGAACATTCATGGTTTATACATAAATAAACATAGGTTTATTGGATAAGCTGCAGGCATTCTCAAAGATAAACTCTGTACTAAGATAAGAATTATTTCTAAGATTTACAAAAGTCAAACGTTATAAAACAAAATGCTGGTAATCAGAGGGATCTAGCCTGACTGTGATGTGTGTGTCCCCTCTGTCTGCTGTGATTACCAATATTGAATAAAGAAACTGCTTTTGACCTATAGAAGGGCAGAACTTGGGTAAGCAGGGAAAAGTAAATTGAATGCTAGGAGAAAGGAGGTAGAGTCACAGAAAAGTCTTGTTGCCCAGATAGAACCACACGGAAAATTTCCTGGTAAGTCACTGTCACATGGCAATGCACAGATTAATGGACATTGAGTAAATTATATGTAAGTGCTAAAAAATGAGAAGCTAGAGTTAATAGGATGAGCAGTGATTTAAATAATACAGTATTTGTGTGATTATTTCAGGTCTAAGAAGATGGTAACCAAAAAGTGGCCTTCTTTACAACAAATTGTTGCACCTGTGGCCAACTAGAATCCACTTAAAATCTGAGAGACTGTGGAAAGGGATTCTAGACACAAAAGAACAGAGGTAATCATGACTTCTTTTTAGCCTGTATTTTCTTGGTGGCTTGCAGCAGCTCCTTTAATAGCAGTTTTCCTGATACAGCAATAGCTGTAAGAAAAGCAGCACACCATTTTGAAAATGCAGGCTTCCTTTGTAGTGTTTCTAGAGTGACCTTTGGCTCTGTCAAGAGACCAAGCATTTAAGTGGGTTTTGTAAGTACTATGCTACAAACTGCTTAATGTCTTGTCATAGACTCATTGCATATTGAACTTGAGGTAATGTGCACACCTTGTAGATGAGTAGAGCATCCAGTGAATACTTTTATTTGTCTCAAGTCTACCATTCAGAGTTCTTATTTACCTCAATATAAAATTGGGTATGATCCAAGACTTTGTTTCCATGATACAAAGACCATACAAAATAAGTTCATCTACACGTCTCCAAACAGGTAGTAACCACTCACTAGGTAAAAATACTCTTTTGTCTTGGCACAGTGTTCTGTAACAACACATTAGCTCCAAGCATCCTAGCTTATACACTTGAAGCAGCAAGAGTAGGTCTGAACTTTCTGACCTTTAGACATATTGAAAAGGATTCATATAAGCACATATTTACTCATGAATTCCAAGTAATAGAACAAAATGCTTAATTCTTGTGGTATATCAAAAATTCAGAAATCCCAGCATGCCTAACAGCAGGACTAATCATGCCTGATCAATATCAGAGTGAGATCACTGAGAACGAACATTAGATTTTTTTCTCTAGAATGTTTACCAAAATTGGCTTCTAATATTCCAGTAGGTAGATTCATACTGAATGACATACAACTTTCTTAAATGAACTGAGATATCATTAAAGAGATAAAAGTATACAATCTTCGGATGTAATAGTGGAAATTGTGCAGTCATTTTAAAATTAGGATGTGATGCATTTTTTCCAAATTTTTTTTTCAGTTTGAATCTGAGTGTATTTTGCAGCTCTCATACAAGGGGTTTTATACAAGAAGAATAGGTATTACAAGTCTTTTTATTCCTTCATTTTTATTTATTTATTTATAAAAATTTCCACTTCCTCCCCTCCTCCCAATACCCTCCAGCTCCCCCCATTCTCTCTCTTCCTCCCTCTGCTGTCCTAAGAGCAATCAGGGTTTCTTTCCTCCAAAATTTTTGTATATTAATATAGAAGAAGAAATTTTCAGTGGTCCAAAGAGATACCAAAATGCCAATGAGCAGAAATTATATCAGCAAGGGAAGTTGAAGATCTTGAGAAGCTTACAGAGACAGAACCAAGCTCATGGGAAATCATGAACTCTATACCAACTGCTATGAAGCCTGTATTTCACTGATCTAGACTAACTGTTTGTGGAAGACAGATGCATAGCTTGGTCAATTTAAGGGGTTGGGAGGGAGAACAGGACTTATTTCTGGTACAAGATCTTATTTTTAGAGATAATTTCATAACTTTGGATGTCTAACTCATCTTGATATGGTAGGGTTTGTACTGCATCAGCTTAATAGCCAAGTTATGTTGCCCTGCCATGGGTGGCCTATCCCTTGGGTGGAATTTGTGAGGATGAAATGTGGGGAGGGAAGCATATGGAAGAAGAATCTGTGGGAAAACATTTTTTAGAGTATAAAATGAATGAAAAGTAAATAAAAAGAAAGCAATTACATAAACTACATCTTAACAGTGATCCATTAATATTATCTCATTTAAATTCATAACTAACATTTAAAAAAAGACCAGCAAAATCACTGACACATGCATATTTATAAACACACAGCAGTCTATCTAGAGTCATTTTTGTCTGAACTTTCTTTGCTAAACAACTCTATTGTTATTTTATTAGATGGGACAATGTTAAAATACAATATTCGATGCATTTGTAGCTGTATCCTTACCTTTGGGTCCCGCAGAGACTAGCTTCATGGTTGAGCTCTTAGGGAGCCATGATTATCACTGTACCTCTGGGACATTATTGAGTCCATTCTTACACCGATTAGCATACAGGCCATTATTAATAAACCTTATAAAATATTTGGATGGAGGACATCTTAATGGAGTCTTAATGCTCTTGGTAATTACCATCACCATGATCATAAAACATCTCCTAAAGAGCCATTTCACTGTTTCACACTAGTATTGATCTTAACTGAGCAAAGACACTATTCAGAATCCACATTTGATTCAATTTTTTGATTGCTTAGAATCTTTTAGATATATATTTTAATTTGTCTTATAATAATGACTTCCCTACATCAGAATATCATTACTAGGCAGAGTTTTGATTCCCACTAGACAGTTCCTGAATAACCACAGAGAAAATTATTATTTATTCTAAACACTCAGGAAATAACTCAGTTTATTACTAACTTACTTGTAAATATTTTAATTATATTTCATATATGTACTCTGCCATGTGGATTATATCCAGTTTCCACAGTTTCTCATGGCACTGATAATTCTCGATCTTTCCTAACTACTTTTTGTCTGTTTCGTCAGCTGAAACTTATCCTACTTAGAAAATATGCAGTCTGAATATTTCTTAAATAAATCAAAATGACAAATATTCACACAGTATAAAGGAATATTCTGTACCCTGTTCTTGATTAGTAGGTACCCACTTCCTACCTATTTCATTTTATTTATATGCTCATGTACACATAAATTTCAATTTTTGCTATCTACTTGAGAAATTTTATGATTAAATTTTTTCATAATAGTGTTGGTATGTATTATTTTATATGTATTTTTAGTATAAACATCTATGTTTATTCCTTACATATTTCACTTTCTCAGTAGTGGTATCATCCTCAATGTTCATGTCTACAAACTGAAGAACAATCACATGAACTTGGAATTTAAACCTGCTCAGCTGATACTTAATATCTTACCACAGACTGGGCTGTGATCTACATCTGCCTTAAAATATGGGATTAATGAACAGGCCCATTTTTTAGTCAGGCTGCCCCTTCCACTTTGTAACATGAAGTAAGCCTAAAAAGAAAATAATACAATTTCTAAGAGTTAAATCACTGTGACTTTAATTGTTTCCAAGGAGATAAAGAAAACCAAGTAAAAACAAATATTCCAGTACTCATAATTTCTATCAATGACTTACAGTTATTTAAAGCCAAATCACATTTAAATAGCACTAAGTTATATGTAAATGTAATTTTTGCTTGTTTATATATGACTTACCAGATACCTTAAAAAGACACATCTCTAACACAGGCAATATCCTTATTATTTTATTTTATTTCATTTGAACGCATCATAGTTGCATTTGTATTCTATATTGTTTTGTTCACACTATATCTAGACTTTGCTAGATAGTCTTCCAGAGAATGGGTTCCCTAAAATCAGAACATGCAGGATGAATTAATCCCGGTCCCATGGACCCTGTAATCAAAGTCTGCCCCAATCATATAAATCTCCCTCATATTCAGAGTGCCTAGTTCGTTAGTATGCTAGTTCCCTCACTGTCAGGCCAGAGTTTCTAGGCTACCATTAGCTCAGGTAAGCTGTTTCAATGGGTTTTCCCATCATGACCTTGATCTCTTGCACGTATTATTACAACACTCATTCTTCAACTGGACTTTAGGAACTCAGCCATGTGATCAACTGTGGATCTCTGTATCTCTTCCCTAATTTACTGGATTTAGATTTTATGATGACATTTAAGATAGTAATCATTCTGACAACAAAACAAGGCCATTCAAATACCCTTTCCACTATTACATAGAGTCTTAATTGTGGTGATCCTTGTGAATTCCTCCAATTCTAAAGTTTAGCTATTCCCATAATATTTCTGTCAACGAATAGAATTTTTTCTTTGCTCTTTGTCTCTTTCCATCCCCTATCTTGACAATCCTGTTACTTCCTGTTCTTTCCTCTCCATTTCTCTCTTTGTCCTTACTATCTGCATTCTCTTTTCACTATACCTATATTTTCCCATTTTTCATCATATTTGTCTTTTTGCTCTTCCCAGGGTTATCATTTTTAAGTTATGTTCACCTTATTATATAGATTCTTTGTTGTCCTGGTGTATAGGTTCTCTATCCTATGCTTTATAATTATTGTTCACCTATGCTTTGGTTCAAACCATCCTCATGATTATGGTCTGAGTTACCTCACTTCAGATGGATTTTTATAGAATCATACATTTGCCTGGAAATTTATTTTTAATGTGGAGTAGTTCTCCATAGTGTAAATGTGCCCTCATTTTTAAAATCTATTTTTGGTCAATGGGCATGGATTTTCTTCCATGTTGTTCTTATTACATTAAATGCTTGAGGATTGTAGAGGAAGAACACAGACATTTGCACATTTCTGGACATTATTATATACAATTAAGAAAAGATAATTTGACATTGGTGTTTACAGAGGAACATATCATATTTGGTGAGTAAGAATAATACAATGATCTTTAGAGTGGTCAACTCTGTGGTCTGTGATTTATACTCATCTTAATTTTTATATCTTCATGGTTCCATTGAAAGATGAGACAGTCAGGTAGCAGTCTCCATCAGGAATATACTCATATG
This sequence comes from Myodes glareolus, assembly GCF_982192425.1. Taxonomy (NCBI): domain Eukaryota; kingdom Metazoa; phylum Chordata; class Mammalia; order Rodentia; family Cricetidae; genus Myodes; species Myodes glareolus. The sequence continues at coordinate 37,796,345 of NC_142049.1, forward strand.
GAAATTTGTAAACTTGCAATTCATTTTTAGAATACTGATTTTCTAATGCAGCCATACTGGTATTATAGAATTTCAGGACATTAGAGAAGTGTAGTAACAGAAAATTTTCTGAGTATTCATGGCCAGTTTGGGTAGAATGACACATTTAAATCTCAGGAGGAAACCTATCTCAATTATGCAAGTTTAAATAAATATCTGCATCAAACCACTATTTGATTTACATGTAAGGTCTTTTGCACTGATCATGTACCAATAGATGGTTTCTTATCAATGGTCCTATAACTTCCTTAAATATATTTTGTATACATTAAAGAAAGAAAAACTTGTTTAGATTTAATAGTGATGATGAAATTTTGAGAGAAATTCTAATATTTGGAATCTATTGGATGTTTAAAACAAATACTTATAAAATTATATTAAGGCAATTTTTTATATATATTAATTACATAAGATAAGAAACACTCTGAACGTTGCTTCTTGCAAATGTGGGGGTGAAACTGCATATATAAGGACTTTAAACAGTCAAACATAAATATTAAGAATATAAATACATTTAAATTTCTTCCCGTGAATGCATCAACTTGTATTCTTTTTTATCATTAAGACACAGTGGAATACCTTATTACAGCGGGTCTATTTACAATGGGACGTCAAATCAACATTTCTTCCTACAATCCATCCATCTCCTTATACAACATTCTAATAAATTCAGATCTAATATACACTGTAATGTAACTACATGAATCCTAGTAATCATATATTATACTTAGACATAATACATATTACGTGTGCTATACATAACATAATTAATTATAATTCAATCGAATAAACAGACATAAAATCAGACAAAAACAGATCAGAAAGAATCAGAAGCCAGATGAACTTGAAAGTGCAAAGTCACACACAAAAAAATATAACTGGACGCTTTCATGTATACAGCTAGAATCTAGGCAAAAGCAGCTGCATTGTTGCTGTGGCAACCAGTCATAATGAGCCAGGTTTGGTTGTTGTTAACTTGAGACAAATCAAAGGGTAAATTACATTTTATCCTGTGTTCCCCTTTAAATGGCACTGCTACTTTTTACAACACATAGGGAGGAGGGAGACACAGATGAATCATCAGCTCTGGATGAGATCACCATGGTAAATGCAGTTCTGTGCTTTCCTGTCATAGTTTTTCGTTCTCTCTTCTTATTGGTTCCTAGAAGACATAAAAAGGTCTGCACTGAGGGATTTTGCCAGCCAGGCTCCTGGCTAAAATCCAGCTTTTAGCTGGAATTTAGTCAGGAGATTGGCGATAAAGAAACTCAGATATCAAAATCTGTTCCAGGGACCTGCAGGAGACAGAGGCAATAGATACCTAGTAAAAGCAAAGAATTTCTGAGATTTCCTCATGCTTCTGCTAAGAGTCACCTGTTCCTGTTTTCAGTGCAGGAATTGTACTTCAGTCTATGAAGCCAATGCTTCAGCCTTAATATCTGTGATTTCTTGATTAGTCTTTAATTATGCATCTTCTGTAATCAAATTTTTTGGGGAGTCAATACCTGACAGAAACCATGAATGTACTGATCATATGCACCATTTGAGGACCCACTATAATAATTGCTATGTTACAGAATAGCTTCAGGCATCTCTGATTATGAAAATTTCAAGTGGCAGATTTCACACTCATGTGTTTAGGGAACATGACACGTATCATTTCTGAATGTGACAGTAGTAAGCTACAATTGGCATTGAAGAATAATAATCAGCGCTCCGCAGGCAGAAATGTTGGGTTTCAGGAGATAGGCAGGATACAGACCCAAGAAGTGGGGTATATGACCATCTCCTGATTACCTCACAGTGGTTTCCCCTTTGATGATTGGATTCTGGTCTGAGGTAAACTGCATTTTTTCTCTCATTCACTTTCACTTTCATTTTTTCTTCCTGACATTATTGTAAATAATATACTTTCTGATTTACTATTTCATGTCAGGGCATTAAGATATAAGCCATCAGCTTCTGCCAACAGATCTACTCCTTTGATATGCTGTCTTCAGATAAGATATCCTTTTCTTTGGGATATAAATTGAATCTACACTTGGCCTGAAGTATTTTTAAGTCCAAAAAAATGGTAAGTAGTATGTATTAATAATTAGAAAAAACACTGAAAATTTTTAGCTCTTTGAACAAAAGTGTACGAGTAATATTGTTGTAAAATGATAATATTTTGGCATTTAAAGCCTATGTTTAACACTCTAGGGCATATTAACCAGCATGCTGACCCTCAACATTACAATGCTTTGCTATCTCATGAAGTCATCTTTTGTCAGAATCATATATCTTTTCTTCTTCTGGTCATACTTCTAATTTTGGTATTTTTCATACCAAGTTATTTTGGTATTCCCCTATTGGGAATTCCCCCACTGGTGATGAGGAAGAGCTCTATGCCAAACCCAGGGTGAAGAAACTTCTATGATGTATGACATTTCTTATGCCGATATGGTGGACAGTGGGCATGTGATGTCTAAACAGATGCCTGATTCCAGGATGCTTGCTTCTTTGAAGGGGAGTCAAGTTCTAACAAAGAGCAGCTATATCTAAGAAATAGAGCATTTTGCAAATTGCAATGCAGGAGGTGAAGACTTTGAAATTAGTGAATTATCTGTAGACCCAAAGATGTGTGGATAAGTTTGGGCAGAAAGTGCTTTTCCAAATGTATCTCTAATGAAAGAAGCAAATTTAGTTAAATGGTTTCATCCTTAGATGAAGACTGATTTTGAGGAAAAAAAGGAGAAACTTTTACCTTTTTAAGTTATTAAACATCAAAATTGTTACAATGAAATCATAACCCCGATGAAGCTCACTACTGCTCAGAATAGTGTCAAAGTCCTATTGCGAGTGACAGTTAGAATTTCTGAGGGGTAATATTGGCAGACTATGCCTGTTTGACAGGAGTAAGAAACATGTCCACTGTCACTGACACAACAAAGCAGAGTAAAGCAAAGGCTGGGAGGTAGTAATCTTAAATTTTTTATGATTATTCTTCAATATTTCTTCACAGAGCTGATCATTATTATTATTGGTTCATTAAAAAGTAATTATTTTTAATTGAGAAGCCAAAATAGCTTTTTATTTTAATCTCATTTTTGTATTTTCTATTTTTTTAAGCATCTGGCTTTTTTATTTGTGTTTTTTACCATTATGGCATGCGAATGACCTTTATATCTATTTATATGGTCATTCACTCATTTATGCATTTATGTAAACTTTGTGTTAAATCTGACTGAAGATTCACCATCCATCTCTTTGACAATTCCCTACCTTAGCCCCCTTACTCTACTCCTCCACAGTGTAGATATGGGGCAGACCTCTCATGGATGCCAGAACAGCATGATATATACATTTACAGTAAGGCCAACATCTCCCCCTGTATTTAGGAAGTATAAGGTTATCCAGTATGTGGAGCAGGTTACAGAGAAGCATCCCAACAGCATGGACAGACCGTTCTTCCTTGTCAGGGGTGACACATGCTCCTTCAGTCCCAGTCTACCTAGCCTTGGTGAGCTCCCATTAGATCAGTCCCACCGCACACCTCGCGATCCGGACTTCCTTGTTCATGTTCTCCCTCCTTCTGTTCTTCATCTGGACCTTGGGAGCTCAGTCCAATGCTCCAATGTGGGTCACTGTCTCTATTTCCATCCATCGCCAGACGAAGGTTCTATGGTGATATGCAAGATATATATCAGTGAAGCTATGGGATAAGGCCAGTTCAGGCACCCTCTCCTCTACTGCCCCAGGACCTAGCTGAGGACGTCCCCTTGGAGACCTGGAAACTCCACTAGAGCCAAGTCTATTGCTAACCCTGAAATGGTTCACTATATTAAGATATCATCTTCCCTACTCCTATATCTACCCTTCCTCCATCTCAACCATTCCAATCCCCCAAGCTCTCCCCAATCCTCCCCTTCTTTCTGCCCATCCCCCGTTCTCCCCATCCCACACCCACTCCCATGCTTCCAAATTCAACAAATGTAAAACTATATAAAATAAGAACAGATATGAAGTATCAAAATTAGAGTTACCAGAGAAACACTGTCTTGAAAAAACAAAATTAGATTTATACCCATCATAAACAATATCAAGAAAAAATGTATCCTAAATATTTCAATAAATATTCTATCCTAAGGTGTCTAAGACTTTATTAGTAATGGCTTGGCCAAATCATGAGAGCAATGTAACTATGACTACATAGTAGTATTCAACCCCATTAAAAACCTTAGAGGAAAATAATATTACTTTAATAAACATGAAGGACATAGAAGCAACTGTCAAATTGCAATAAATGGCAGAGACAATCACCCAAAATCTCATTTTCAACATTAGAGCAAATAACATTTCCTGAGACCTAGAGTCACTGACAGACCACTATCAGAGACAGGAAATGTTTTAAAACGATCTTACTCTGTCTTGGCAAAGTTTGGCAAACCCTTCTCTTTGATCATGCTTATCCAGTTCAGACATCGTGAATTTTTTCAGTCTCAAGTAGAGGGAAGTTCTTTGCCCAAAGGCCAGTTTTGCCAAGCTCCAAGTGGATGTCTTCAGTGTCCCACATGCTCTGGGGAATAGACTGGTGCTGTCAAAGGATGAATGTTTGTTTCCCTTATGTTCCCCTTGTTATTTAGCTTGTCTGGGGTCGTAGGCTATAGGTTTCCTACTCTGTGTTTTATTTGGTGTTCACCTATGATTGGGAACAAACCATCCTCATCATTCTGGTCTGTGTTAACTCACTCAGGATGGAATTTTCTAGTTTCATTATATGCCTGCCAATTTCAAAGTGGCCTTATCTTTACCACTGAGGAGTATCCCATTGGTTAAATATACCCACAATTTTGTATCCAATTAAGTTCGATGGGCTTGGATTTACCGCCATGCTATTCTAACTGTACTTAGGATGATAGTGGAACCCAGACATTTGCCAATTTTTTAACAATATCATCTACAATTCAGAAAAGATAATTTAATATTGGTATTTACAAAACCATATCAAATTTGGTGAGTAAACTGAACACCATGGTTTCTAAATTAGTAAATAATGTAGTGTGTGAGTTATAGTAACAATGTATAGTGAGTTAAACAATGTATAGTGAGTTATAGTAACACATTTAATTATAATTTGACTGCATAAAAGACCAAATGTAAAAACAGAGAAAAAATCACAAAGAATTAGAAACCAGATACACTTGGCATCACAGATTCATGATCAAAAATCTCCAGAGAGAAATGTAGGCTTCCTTGTATATAACAAGGTTGATTTGAGGCAAAAGCAGCTGCCAGCTCGCCCAACCTGTCACATTTTTCCAGTTTCGTTGTCTGTTAACTGGAAGTGAAATGAAGGATAAATTACATTTCATCCTGTGTTCCCTGTAAATTGCTCTGCTTCTTTTAACAACACAAGGTAAGGAGGGAGACAGATGACTCACCAGCTCTGGATGAGATCATCAAGTTAAAGGCAGTCCTGTGTTTCCGGTCCTTGGTTTGAGATCTCTCTGCTTATTGGTTCCTACATAGCATAAAAAGGTCTGCACTGAGTGATTTTGCCAGTGGGGCTTTGACTAAAGTCCTGCTCAAAGCTGGACTTTAGTCAAAGCCCTGCCATAAAGAACACCAGAGATGAAAATGTGCCCCAGAGACCTGCAGGATACAGAAGTCATAGGGAAAACAAGGAATTTGTGAGAGGAGTCACCGGTTTCTGTTTGCATTGAAGGAAATGTGCTCTAGTCTGAAGCCACTGATTCAGCCATAAAAACTACAAATTCCTAGGTTAGCTTTAGATTATGTATTTTCTGAAAGGATGATTTTCTTAGAAAGTCTATACGTGACAACACTGAAATGTACTCATCTTATGCGCCATTAGAGGCCTCACTAAGATAATTACTATGTTGGCAAATAACCTCAGGCACCTGGGAATCTGAAAATTTCAAGTATGAGTTTTCCCAATAAGTGTTTTGGAACTATGACATGGCAGCACAGTATCACAATCAGCCACCGGCAGGGGGGAATGGAAAATTTCAGGTACATAGGCAGGATACAGACCCAAAAAGTCGGATATGTGATCACCTCTTTCTTACCTCATAATGATTTCCCTTTTGATAATTGGATTCTTGTTCTAGCTAAACTACATCATTTCGTGCCATCTACTTTCACATTCATATTTTTCTGTCGCAGCAAACATTGAGATGGGAGGGAGAAATGAGTCAGCAGCTCTGATGCAGATCTCCATGGTTACCACAGGCTTTGTTCCTATTGGTGGAATTGAGATCAATCTCCTCATTGTTTCGGGGAAAATTTGAATGCACATGCTCCTTCAGGGGAGTCAGAGGCAAGGAGAGCAAATAATATTGACAGCATAGCGGGTCCTTTTTAGCTGGCCTCTTTCTTATGCCAGCTCTCTCTCAGCTGCAAATACTTATAACTGAAACCTGAATGTACATTGACCCAGAAATTGCAGACTGCTCTTGACATCTATATGAGAAAAATCCCAGGGTAATTAACAGTCAGGTACTGGTTCATTCCCAGTATTACAGTTCAGAGTCACCTGTTATGGTCTGCGCATCATGTCCGTCCCTGCTTCTGAAACCTCTCCTTGTCTTTCGACTTGTGGCACCACTATCTCTGTCTTGAACTTTGCAGTATCTGCAAAGAAATAATTCCCTTCACGTTTTAGTATTTGACAGCGTCAAGGGGACTCATGCCCTTTCCTCTTTTCTCTGAGTTTCATTGTGAAAATTGGTTTAACATTGCAGTTTTTTCCCTGAAAACAGAATCATTGAAAATATTATGCAGTAACATCTGAAAGCAGTACCCAATCTGTCACCAAGATTCTGAATTAGAATAAGGTATACAAGAGGAAACCTACTTCTTACCATCCTGTTGCTTTTAAGGTTCTCACAGTCTCAAATTTGCTGTTTTGATTGACATAGTCTTTGTGAATTCTTATATAAATACTCCTCTACATGAAACTTTCTCAGGTTTTGCCCATTCCTAATTAGGAAATCAGACAGCACAAGCTTTTTGGAAATCCAGTGTTTATTGATTATGGCAGTTAAGAATTTTGATCATACTTCCCTTGAAAATAATAAACACAATAGATATCTTTGTTATTGTTTGTCTTGTTCTATAGGCATGGTAAAAACACTGATCTTATCTTGTCTATTCATCTCAAACTCTAAATGCATATGTCTGCTAGCAATGTTGAGACAGGAAAACATTGGTACTTTGAAATCAAGAGCCTCCATTTAAATCTGTTCCAGTATTTCTGCCATCTTTAAAATATACATGTATGAGACTTCCAAGTAGGTTTTAAAGACATGAAACACCATAACATAGGACCAAGCAGGCTCTTATTTTCTATAGAAAGACCTTCGCTGCACATCATTATGTTGTTTTACAACTAGTGCCAAAGAAAAATCTCTGATGAGGGTCAAATCATGCTCAGATATATTAGCATATCAATATTTCATTAGAGTCTGGGAGAATAAAATGTATTATTTTTTTGTAATCTCTCATCATCCTAGACTTAGATTCCTAGCCTTTAAGACTGTTTGAGTTATGTCTTCCATCATATTGTCTTAATAACAATATTTACTTGATTTCTTGATTTTCGACACTATGACAAAAGTATATCTGAAGGATTCTTACTATTTTCTATTTTCAGGCATGTAGGTAATGAGAGTGAATAATTTTGGTCATGCTAATTCATTAATTCAGGATTAATGTTCAATTATACCCAAGTAGGTAACCTAATTTAATTTACTAATAATAGCAAAATTATTGACATTTTATGATAATGAAAATATATAGAAACTGCATAATCAGGTTCTTTCCACCATATTGACAGTTGTAGGCATATATTTGAAATGGTCTGTAAATGTCTAGTTTTGACTTATAGTCATGACTTTGGCCAGTAAACATTTGAAATAACACACTACTTGAATCTGAGTGATAAATGTGATACCCTACTTAATATAAGCATTTCAATTAGTTTATAATATTTATATAAGTTCATGTATGTGTACATGTATGAGATTGACTATGCATAGTTATATTTATACATAAATATGCATTCATGTGTATACTTCCTTAACATGGTTTAGAATTTTATACATAAGTACACTATTTATGTTAGTTCATGCTCATTCTTCTTCCTCCTTTAAAACAATATCTGTATTAAAAGTGTCAAAATAAATCCTACTACAAAATATAATTATTAAATTTTATTGTGTAATGCAATTGTATACATCAGTATTCATACTGAGTAAACACTGTTGTGATTCTGTTTAACCAATTTATCCTTGACATTTTCTAATTCACAGGTGTATTGATATAACTATATAAAAAAAGATCCTTTCTCTCTTAGTCTCCAATATTTGTCAGTGGCTATTCTGCTAATTGTGTTACTTTTAGAAAGCTTTCCTCCTTTTTTGACATTTCAATAGTGGATGATATTACGCTAAGCATTTTTCCTTGTTTCTTTGCTTAAATTGAATTTTAATTTGCATTTGAGATTTCTAAAATTTTGCTCTTTAAATCCTTAAATTTATCTATTGAATTTTTTTTCCTGGAAGTTATAAGGAAAACTTTTTTTGGATCTATTTAGTGCAGAGTTGGAAATTATATTCCTTCAGAAAAGGTTCAGATGAAGCTTCTGATTGTGTTATCACTATCTCACTAACAATATAGAGTAGGCTCAATTGTTGGAATTGGCATATTTTTCTGTCTGTTATATATCTGTATTTCTAAAAAGTCTAAGAGTAAAAGTTAGACATGTCTATGAATATGAATCCAGTAATACCCTCTGAAGAGCTAAATTTTTATGAATTATGACATTTGAATTAGGTGGAGAAATAATGCATTTTACCTTGATATGTTGTAGTCCTGTTAGTTGTGGGTTTGACTTTACCATATTAGGATGATTATAATTATAGCTATAATAACAGTTTAAGAGATTGATTCTCAGATCTTCAAAGTGTAAAATATTGATTAAATAACTTATTCTTAAGATAAACACTAAAACTTAATTGTATAATTCTTTGTAGAAATGTATGGGAATCTCCTGAATGTTGCTCTTCTTTGATATTTGTGTGGAGAATATAAAAACAGCAAAGACACTGTAGTGATCCTACAATTTTAGTTGAATCTGTAAGAAGGCACAATATACAATAAGAGGAAAGAAAGTAGTAGAGTATTTAGTTACATACAAAAACATCACTATCTACTAAAAATAATACCCTTTATGGTATTTTCTGCTTTTCTGTTAAAAAAATTCACATAATAGTTTCTGTCCATGGACCGGTAATTTGAAATATTAACAACTGGATCTATTTCTAATATAAGCATGTGAAAAAAACTGGTATAAAAACATTATCATGTTTTTTCAGGACATTAAGCATATACAGTGAATGCAGGAGGCCTAAGATTTTCTTGCCTGTTTTCAGACTACATGTGGCAAATTTCAAAATTGTAGCATGTTATTATACTTACACATACAAATAATAATTGATTTATATTTATGTATATGTACATTTGCATTATTGAATTGAAACTGTGTAAGTTTGTATTTGTAATTGTTTCATTACAAAATACAGAGAATGTTCTACTGTATTTTGAGGAACATTATGATTTCAAAATATTATCAGAACGGCTTATATTATTTACAGAACTGATGAAAGGGGAAAGATAGAGTTTCTCATATGTGCCAGCTTTTAAATTATGCACATGTGTTTGAAGAATGCCCCATATCAAAACACACACACACACACACACACACACACACACATATTTTTTTCTGAAGTCAGATGTCAGTGAAAAGAGAGAACAGATAAATAACCTGAGGATAGAGAGCTGATATTGGTGATTACAGCGAAAATCGAGAGAAGGCAATGCAGTGAATTTTATCAAAATTTGATTGTTCATATAAAAACACCTTAAAACATGTCAAAAGTATTAATTGAGACTATTACTCTGATATTGATTTCAAAACATGTACACATAAGTAAAGCACTAATACAATCATGCAGACAATTGTGATACTGGAAATAATATGTATATTGTGTTTTTTTCTAAATGAAAAAATAAAATTTTTCCTAAATTATTATGACATTGTTAGATACCATAGGCAATTTTTGCATGTTCAGAACTGAGTTTTAAAGTTTATTAAAATATAAAAGTTTCCATTTTTGCCCCTCCTCCCAACACCCTCCCACTCCCCCCACTCCCTCTCCTCTTCCCTCTCCATCCCTAAGAGCAGTCAGGGTTTCCTGCCCTGTGGGTAGTTCAAGTTCCTCCCCGCTCCCTCCAGGACCAGGAAGGTGAGTATCCAATCAGACTGGATCCCCAAATATCCAGAATATGCAGAGGAAACAAGTCCCAGAGTCATTGTCAATGGCTTTTTAGAAAGTCTTCGGGCCAGCCACATTCAGAGAATTCAGCCTCCTCCAGAGAATCTGGTTGGATCAAGCGCTCCTTCAGTCCCAGTCAACTGGCCTTGGTGAACTCTCATTAGATCAGTCGCCTTGTATCAGTGGGTGATCACTGCCCTTGCGGTTCTGATTTGCTTTTTCATGTTCTTCCTCCTTCTGCTCCTCCTTTGGACCTTGGGGGGCTCAGTCCAGTGCTCAAATGTGGGTCTCCTTCTGCATCGCCATCCATCGCCGGATGAAGTTTCCCTCTGATCTTGCCCTCCCTGCTCACGTTCTTTTTCCTTCTGCTTCTCGGTTGGACCTAGGGAGTTAAGTCCAGTGTTCCAACGTGGGACCCCATCTCTATCTCCATCTATTGCCAGATGAAGGATCTATGGTGATAAGCAAAATATTCATCAGTATGGTTATGGGCCAAGGCCACTTCGGGCACCCTCTCCTCTGTCCAGAGAACAATCTGGGGATCTCTCCTTGTACCTGGGATCCCATTTACAGTCAAGTCTCTAGTAAACCCTAAACTGACTTCCATAGTTGAGATATATTCTTCCCTGAACCCATATCTAACCTTCCTCCCTCCCCCCTCCCAGTCCCCCGAGCATTTCCCATTCCTCCCCTGCTCCCTTCTCTCTAACCTCCTACCCTTCCAACTACCCTCCCAACCCCCCATGCACCCTTGGTTACCTGGAACTCTTGTCTATTTCCAATCTTCAGGAGGAAAACTACCTGAATTTTCTTCAGGTTCACCTTCTTATTTAGCTTCTCTAGGATCACGAATAATAGGCTCAAAGAGCTTTAATTATGGTTAGAATCCACTTATGAGTGAATACATACCTTATTCCTCTTTTTGGGTCTGGCTTACCTGACTCAGTAAAGCGTTTTCTTTTTCTTTTTTTTTATTTTTCTTTTTATTTATTTATTTTATTTAATTTTTACTGGGAACCCCCGAAGAATCAAGTCTCCTGCAAACCCTAGAATGGCTCTCTTAGTTGCTATATAAACTTCCCTGTTCCCGTAATAATCTTTCCTCCCTCCCCCCTCCCGTTCCCCCAAGCCATCCCCAAATCAAGCCCTCTCCCCTCACCCTAACCATCTTCCCTTACTTTCACTCCCCCACCCCCCATGCACCCGACTTTGCTTGGCAATCTTGCCTAGTTCTATTATCCAGGAGGATAACTATATAAATTTTCTTCAGGTTCACTTTCTTATCTAGCTTCTCTAGGATCACTAATTATAGACCCAAAGACTTTTAACTATGGCTAGAATCCACTTATGAGTGAGTACATACCATATTCCTCTTTTTGGTTCTGGGTTACCTCACTCAGTAAAGCGTTTTCAATTTCCATTTATTTGCATGCAAAATTCAAGATGTCATTGTTCTTTACTGCTGAGTAAAACTCTAATGTATATATGTTCCACAACTTCTTTAACCATTCTTCTATTGAGGGGCACCTAGGTTGTTTCCAGGTTCTGGCTATTACAAATAGTGCAGCTATGAACATAGTTGAACAAATACTTTTGTAGTATGATAGGGCATCTCTTGGGTATATTCCCAAGAGTGGAATTGCTGGTTCTTGAGGGAGATTGACTCCCAGTTTCCTGAGAAACTGCCACACTGATTGCCACATTGGCTGCACAAGTTTGCATTCCCACCAACAATGGACGAGCGTTCCCCTCATTCCACATCCTCTCCAGCATAGGCTATCATTGGTTTTTTTGACTTTAGCTATTCTGACAGGTGTAAGATGGTATCTCAAGTGGTTTTGATTTGCATTTCCCTGATCGCTAAGTAGGTTGAGCATGACCTTAAGTGTATTTTGGCCATTCGAAGTTTATCTGTTGTGAATTCTCTGTTCAGATCAGTACCCCATTTTTTAATTGGGTTAATTAGAGTTTTAGTGTCTAGTTTCTTGAGTTCTTTGTATATTCTGGAGATCAGACCTTTGTCTGATGAGGGGTTGGTAAAGATGTTCTCCCAGTCAGAAGGCAGGCTTCTTGTCTTACTGACAGTGTCCTTTGCTTTACAGAAGCTTCTCAGTTTCAGCAGATCCCATTTATTCATTGTTTCTCTTATTGTCTGTGCTACTGGGGTCCTACTTAGGAAGTGGCCTCCTGTGCCTATATCTTGTAGACTACTTCCCACTTTCTCTTCTATCAGGTTCAAAGTGGACAGATTGATGTTGATGTCTTTAATCCATTTGGACTTGATTTTTGTGCATGGTGATAGATATGGATCTATTTTCATTCTTCTACAGGTTGACATCCAGTTATGCCAGCACCATTTGTTAAAGATGCTTTCCTTCTTCCATTGTATACCTTTAGCTCCCTTATCGAAAATTAGGTGTTCATAGGTTTGAGGGTTAATACCTGGGTCTTCTATTCGATTCCATAGGTCGACTTCTCTGTTCTTATGCCAATACCAAGCTGTTTTCAATACTGTAGCTCTGTAATAGAGTTTGAAGTCAGGGATAGTAATGCCTCCAGAAGTTCCTTTATTGTATAAGATTGTTTTGGCTATCCTGGGTTTTTTGTTTTGCCATATAAACTTGATTATTGTTCTCTCAAGGTCTGTGAAGAAGTTTGATGGGATTTTGATGGGGATTGCATTGAATCTATAGATTGCTTTTGGTAGAATTGCCACTTTTACTATGTTGATTCTCCCAATCCAAGAGCAGGGAGGTCTTTCCATTTTCTCGTATCCTCCTCAATTTCTCTTTTCAAAGTCTTAAAGTTCTTGTCAAATAGGTCTTTCACTTCCTTGGTTAGAGTAACCACAAGATATTTTATGCTATTTGTGGCTATCGTGAAAGGTGATAATTCTCTGATTTCCCTCTCTGCTTCTTTATCCTTTGTGTATAGGAGGGCCACTGATCTTTTGGAGTTGATCTTGTATCCTGCCACGTTACTAAAGGTGTTTATCAGCTGTAGGAGTTCTTTGGTAGAGTTTTTGGGGTCTCTTATGTACACTATCATATCGTCAGCAAATAACGAAAGTTTAACGTCATCCTTTCCAATTCGAATCCCTTTGATCTCCTTATGTTGTCTTATTGCTATTGCTAGAACTTCAAGCACTATATTGAAGAGGTATGGAGAGAGTGGACAGCCTTGTCGTGTTCCTGATTTTAGTGGAAAGGCTTTGAGTTTCTCTCCATTCAATTTGATGATAGCTGTCTGCTTGCTGTATATTGCTTTTATTATATTTAGGTATGATCCTTGTATCCCCAGTCTCTCCAACACCTTTATCATAAATGGGTGTTGAATTTTTACAAATGCTTTTTCAGCATCTAACGAGATGATCATATGGTTTTTTCTTTCAGTTTATTTATATGATGGATTACATTGATAGATTTGTGCATGTTGAACCATCCCTGCATCTCTGGGATGAAGCCTACTTGATCATAATGGATAATTTTTCTAATGTGTTCTTGGATTCCTTTTGCCAGTATTTTATTGATAATTTTCGCATCGATGTTCATGAGTGATATTGGTCTGTAATTCTCTTTCTTGGTTGTGTCTTTGTGTGGTTTTGGTATTAGGGTGACTGTAGCTTCATAACAGGAATTTGGCAGTGACTCTTCTGTTTCTATATTGTGGAATACATTAAGGAGTATAGGTATTAGCTCTTCCTGGAAGTTCTGGTAGAATTCTGCATTGAAACCATCTGGTCCTGGGCTTTTTTTGGTAGGGAGATTATTGATAACAGCTTCTAATTCTTCACGACTAACAGGTCTATTTAGATTGTTCACCTGGTCTTGGTTCAACTTTGGTATCTGGTACTTATCTAAAAAAATGTCCATTTCTTTTACATTTTCCAACTTTGTGGCATATAAACTTTTGTAGTAAGATCTAATGATTCTCTGAATTTTCTCTGTGTCTGTGGTTATGTCCCCCTTTTCATTTCTGATCCTATTAATTTGCAAGTTGTCTCTCTGCCATTTGATTAGTTTGGATAGGGATTTTTCAATCTTGTTGATTTTCTCCAAGAATCAGCTTTTTGCTTCATTGATTCTTTGGATTGTTTTCTGTGTTTCTATTTTGTTGATTTCAGCCCTCAGTTTGATTATTTCCAATCTTCTACTCCTCCTGGGAGAGTCTGCTTCTCTTTTTCCAGAGCTTTTAGGTGTGCTGTTAAGTCTCCCATATATGCTTTCTTAGTTTTCTTTAATTGGGCACTTAGTGCTATGAACTTTCCTCTTAGAACTGCTTTCATTGTGTCCCATAGGTTTGAGTATGTTGTGTCTTTATTTTCATTAAATTCAAGGAAGACTTTAATTTCTTTCTTTATTTCTTCCTTGACACAGGGGTGATTTAGTAGCTGATTGTTCAACTTCCATGAGTTTGTTGGCTCCCTGGGCGTAGCATTGTGGTTGAATACTAACTTTAATCCATGGTGGTCTGACAAGACACGGGTGCTTACTAATATTTTTTGTATCTGTGGAAATTTGCCATGCTGATTCTTTCCCATTAAGCCACTGTCATGTAGTAATATACAGATTGATAAAAATGGGTTAAATCAAGATGTGAGTGTTATCCAATAAGAGGCTAGAGCAAATGGGTCAAGCAGTGTTTCCATTAATACAATTTCTCTTTGGTTATTTTGGAGCTAAGCAAGCCAGGTGGCTGGGACAAAGAAACAGTCTTTGTCTGAAACAATTGGTGGTCAACATGATCATATAAATCAAAAAAATATATGAACTACAAAAGGTCTGAATAAATATAAGTACTTATATTATACATAACAAAATCATACTCTATACACATAGTGGCTATTATATATATATCCATTACCATCATTATTCTTGTGAAATTGAAAGACTATCTATGTCATTGTAGCTTAGAATCAGATTATTTCTATTCTGAATCTGCTATTTGTCCTTGACTGTACTCCTAAGTGTGGGAAATTGAGAAAGTCTCCATTTGTGTTGAAATTACAAATTGTAATATCATTGTGCAAAACTGTTGAGTATTTTATTTTTACTTTTTGGTGGAATTTAAGACTTCTAAACTTTGTTTTTGAATATCTTATCCTTGTTAGAAGACACTTTCGTCCCAGAAATATCCTATTTCTTATGATATGAAATTGTGTCTGACCTTTACTTGTGTAATTTTCTGAGTGTTTAGAAAAGTGGTGATTTATGTGGTTTGAGAAGGTAGCAATGGAGGAAACATTGTAAGCTTTTGCTATTTTAACAGATGGATAATTTTGCAATATTGCTGTAATATGAAACATCAGAGTTTCAGGAACACATTTCAGCAATCTCATTCCATTCCCTCTTGGTGATCACAAGCAGCCACATTATCATCCAGTCTGATATTCCTCTGGTCAATCCACTACACCAAAATTTAAGTAAGCCATTGAGGTTCATTTTCTTCTGGTAAAGACACACACACACACAAACATGCACTTGACCCGATATTATAACAGAGTTTTGTTCTTTACATAATCCATTGCAATGGTTTTTCCATTTTCCTTTATACAAAAATCACTTCTACACCATCATGCCAAAATATATGCATGGTATAATGCTTGTGGGAATCCACATTTAGAAAATTTAGAATAAAAAGAACATAAAGCCATGCGTTATGTGGTGACTGAAGGATAACTCTCTTTTATTTATTAATTGCAATTGTGTATTCAAGAAGCCAGGGACATTCTCCACCTAAGTCAGCCCTTGACTAGCACCATCAATATGGGACCTTGGAAAAATAGGGTCACTTCTCCCTTTACGAATCTCACTGCATTGCTCAAGATTTTCTTCGACATTTTTAAAATGGGAACAGTCACTGAATATTTACCAATCATTTCTAAAATTCCTTCAGAGTTTGCAATCTATCTTTCCTAATTTCCAAGTAGTGAGTCTTAATTTCTGTAGGATAAGACATCTGTCCTGAAAATGGGAAAGGTGACTGCATTTGTATTTTCTGTAGGGAATTAACTACCCTTAAGGGCAAGGCTTTATTGAAGCTGTCCATGTTTTGCAGGCAAATTCCTTCATTTTCATGGACAAACAAGATCCATAATGGATAATGTAAACTTGTTAAAAAGTATTTTGAATATTTTGTATTACATGAGACACATATCTGGCATAATATTACTCTGTTTACTATTACCTGAGGCAACACTTTTTAATGATATCTCCCATTTTGTTGCTTTAATTGGCTGATGGAACACTACCTGAATATCTTTAAAAATATTTTGGATCCAGAGAAATGGTACAATCAATCTATTAAAACTAAAAGATTTTATAGGTACCATTTGGACCATATCTTATTGAGAAGGTAATCCAGTCTAGTCTCTAAATATCAACCTAGGTGCATGGTCTCATTAACTAGTCATAATTCTTGTATCCCTTTCCATTTTCCAGATTTCTATGCTGTGAGAGAAAATATTTACCTGTTTTCCCCTGCAAAGCAGATGCCATACCTAGTTCTTGTGTGTATGAGGTTAAAATTTCTCAACAATTTCGAATGTGATCAGAGATGACACTTTTCTTTCTAAAGGATGTCAAAGGAGCCTGATAAATTACGTTAGTACTCTTATAGGCTAGCTGTTTAATAATCAAAAACCTACCTTCTGGATCCTTCATTATTCTTATTGATGGTTGCATCAGCATGGAGACAAAATTCTGGAACAACTCAACAGGTCCCTGTATTATTTAATATAAGTCCCCTGTCTACTCTCCTGAAGAAAGAAATTTATTCCAAGAATTACTTGGGCCAGATTACTCACAGCTGTGGCCTGACTTTGTTCTGAAAACTCAGTTTTCCTCATCAGGTAGCCCTTTCCTGTCAGGAAAACTTTGGCCATCTATTTTCAATACCTGGAGTATGGCTTCAAATCCATACATGATAGCAGCATATATAAAAGGAGAAATCGGGTCACACTGAACTTAGGTTGCTTTTAATATTTGCACTCTTTGAATGGTTTCAGGCCTTGTTGTCTGTGTAGATTTCCCTGAGCATCTCATTGCTCTATTTCAAAAACATTTGAAATCCCTGAACATCTTCACATCTGCACACTCCTTCACTGAAAACTAGCTCATGCGCGAAATTCTGAGTGTTTGCCTTGCTCCAGGAGATCTCTGCACCATAGATGGATCTAACATAGCCACTCTGGTAGAAGAGTACTGCTTTTATGACAGATTTTCAGGGCCTTGTACTTCTGTGAAAGTGAAATTACTAAGTCTCTCAAGCCTTTTAGCTCCTGTTCCAGCGTTCCACCATCTTTGACTCTCAGAATCCCTAGTCAGAAGTACATGACTTTAAAACTTCTCATCACGGTACTTAGTGGCTTCTTCTTCAGTATACTAGGCTCAGACTAATTGTTTCACTGTCCCATAAATGCTTCTTTATCTATAAGCTTCTCTGTCTGCAGAGAGTCTTGTCTCACTTCTAGTCATCAGGGCAACTAACTTTGCAGTTCAGGATAGAAAAACTAACTCTCCCTTATAAGCACCCACAAATGAAGAGCATTCATTATCCTCTTGAAATAATTTGTACTGCCAGAGGCATACATTTTTCATTGTCGAGAAAACTGTAAGTACTTAAAACCTTTTAAATGCCATATTCTTTGGTCTTTGAAGTATTGAAGATTATCTATCTGACTGAACCATATCTCTGCATATCTAGAAAACCTAAACAATATTACTAAGTGTAGTAATAGAAGGGAAATAATTACATGGAAACTCTACTCATATAAACCCTGCCTGGCACGTTATCTCTAGCCTCTCCTTGGCTAACTCTCACATCTTGACTAACCCATTTCTAATAATCTGAATGTGACCACGAGGTCGTGGCTTACCAGCATGAGTCTAGACACCATTCGTCTCGGGATAGGGAATCATGGCATCTGCATGACTCTGCTTTCTTTCTCCCAGCTTTCTGTACAGCATACTCTGCCTATCAAAAAGCCAAGGAAATATTTTATTAACCAATGAAAGTAACACATAGACAGAAGGCCCACCTACTCCATTTCCCCTTTCTCTGTTTAAACAAAAAGGAAGACTGTAACTTTAATGTAGTAAAGTTACTTATAACAAAACAGTTATTAAGCAAGAATTACAGTTACAATGTTTATATCGACTTTATCTTTGATCATAACTAATGAAAACTATAGCTATCTATATAGCTATGCTTCAATTCCATCAAAGACTTCAGAAGGATATAATGTTACCTAAGTAAATAAGAAATAAGCAACTGTCAAAACTCTTGAAATGACAGAGACATCTTGCTGCCTATACATTCACCCAGAGTTCCTCTGTACTCTTGGGGCATCCCTCTTCAGCCTTACAGGCCCATAGTATCCAGAAGACTTTTTCATGAAGCAGGAAATTTCAAAGACAGTTCAGTCACTTTGTTTTGTATTCAGCAGAATATCTCGCAGACTCTTTCATGAATCAGGAACCCCGAAAGACCATCTCACCTTTAGGCAAGTTCAGCAGTCCTCTCTCTGTGGGTTCTTTGTGTCCAGTTTATGAATCAGTCCAGGAAAGAGCAGTGTCTTGCCCAAATGGCTATCAAACTCCGTAAGGAGCCTCTTCAATGCCCATTTTCCTCTTGAAGTAGCTGGTGCTGCCAGGAGCAGACGTGTCACATTTTGATGAAAAGCCCGAAGTTATTAAAACATTTAAAATGTCATATTCTTTAGACTTTGAAAGATATGAAGAATTCCTATCTAACTGAAATATATCTCTATATATCCAGAAAATTCAACTAAAGTGCCAACAGGCTTGACTATTATTGACGAGTATCCATTAACAACCTAAATTTCCTAATTATACATTACATTTTTAAAATGAACTACACGATCACAATACCTTAATCAAGACCAGAAATAAATTTACATATAACAAAATTGACCTTAAATTTATGTCAGTAGAATAAAATTTATACCAATGTAAATTATTCATATCTATGTCATATCCCCCTTTAAATGTAAATAAACATTTATAAACAATATCTGGGAATGTGGACATAGTTTTTTCTCTCCAAACTTCTTTCTGCTGTATAGAGGCACTATTAATCTGGTCTCTTATGGTGTATTCTGTGTGCCAGGTTTCGTGCCATATCTAAACCTTATCTGTGCTGTTATTATGATAATTACCACAGTTCCTGCCTGAGATCAGCACAGTTCAGCATGGCAGAACAAGCCAAAGCTGCTCCTACCCCAACCATTTGGTGCCACTGAGCCGCGCACAATTCCAAGCACACAGCAAGTCCACATTGCCATCAAGCAAGCAACCAAGCATTTTACTCACAAAACCCCATCCAAATTCTCTTTCTCCTGCAAGAGACAGAGGTCAAAGTAGGAGTGCGGCTTTTTTTTTTTTTTTTTTTTTTGCCTCCAGGTAGGAGCCACATTCACCACTTTAACTCTGAGAATAAGCTTTTTATCTCAATTACAGCCTAATCTGCAACACAGACCACTATGCAGCCTGGAAACATCTCTCTGTATGGCGACAAAAATCTGCCATGCTTTCTCATCTGCCTAACCCTGATCCAACAGTCTCCACAGGCGGGGAGCTCAAAGCCATTCACATAGTTTCAGAGTACTTACTTCCCGATCCCAAGTGGGAAAACAAACATCCAGTCTCATAAAAATCATTGAAATACTTTAAAGCCAGAGTTTGCACTGACAGCACAGCCGAGGAAGCCACGTTTTAAAATGGTGGGGCTTTTTTTCTGCCACTATTTCTGAAACAGGATTTGCTATGGCACATCCTAGCAAACAGTAAAAGCTGTGTTAAACTCTCTTTCCCTTTTTTTAAAGCCCTCTCAGGTTTTTAAGTGGAATTGGTTACCACGTTGGGTACCCTTGTCAGAAAAGCAGTAGACTGTGTCCCACAACCCGAGAGGAGTATGGGCCCTTTATTCCATCTGCATACTGCCATCCAGCTTGTTTATTCCTCAAAATAACATCACACAAATTGCATTCATTTAAACACTGCCTGCCCTGTTACCTGTAACCTCTTATTGGCTAACTCTCACATCTTGACTAACCTATTTCTCATAATCTGCATGTTACCACGAGGTCGTGGCTTACTGGCACAAGTCTAGCCACTGTCCATCTTGGGAAAGGGAATCATGGCATCTGCCTGACTCTGCTTTCTTTCTCCCACCATTCTATTCAGCCTTCTCCACCTATCTTAGTTCTGCCCTTTCAAAAAGTCAAGGCAGTTTCTTTATTAACCAAAGAAAGAAACACATAGACAGAAGGCCCACCTACTCCATTCTGTAACATAGAAGGCTGGCTTGTTGGGGTTTTTTGTCCTGCCCAGTACCCCACTGCTAGCAAGCTCCAAAGAAAATCACACAGATATCTCTATAAGTTATAAAGCTGATTGGCCCATTTGTTCAAGCTTCATGTTAGCTCTTATGACTTATATTGATGCATTATTCTGATCTATTTTTGCCACATGACTTGGTACCTTTTTCAGCTGGCAGGACACATCCAGCTTCCTCGGTGGTCTGCACAAGACTGGGAAAATCAACTTCTTCCTTCCCAGAATTCTCCTGTTGTCATTGCATCACCTCTACTTCCTCTCTGGTTTTCTCACCTGTACTTCCTGCTGGATATTCAGCCTTTATTTAAAACATGATTGACAGAATACAGACAATTTTCCCACACCAACTAAGGATTTTATTATTATGGTTAACTGTCTATCAATCTTTATTTCTTAACTATACAATACATTTAAATTATCTGCAAAGACAATGCCTTAACCAAGAGCCGAAATACATGTACCAAAATCAACCTTTAATTTTTATCAGAAAACTAAGATCCATACCAAGGAAAAGGGGTCATCTTTATATAATACCCCACTTTAAAAAAATATCAACATTAATAATTATTTGGAAATTTGCACTTTGCTTTCTCCAATATGCTTCCTGCTGCTTGTTGGGAAACATTTTTATATGGTTTCTAGAGAGCTTTTGGCAGGTCTTGTTCCATCAAATCACATTAGCCTGGAAACAATCCACAGGTTCTCATCTTCTGTAGAAAAAAAACTGAACATATTTTCAAAAGTAACATATCCACCATGTGGTGATGGTGCACAACTTTAATCCCAGCACTTGGGACTCGGGAGTCAGAGGCAGGTGGATCTCCATGAGTTTGAGTCTAGCATGGTCTACAAGAGCTCATTCCAGAACAGGCTGCAAAGCTAGAGAGAAACCATGTCTTGAAAAACTGAAATACTAAAAGAATATATTTGGTCTCAAATTTCGATGCTTTTAAAATATATATTTTCATATATCATAGGAACCCCTGAACCAAATGTCCGTCTGCTATCTAAAAATTCAAAGATGTCACAGTAATACACATAATTCATTCACTTTGTGTACATTCTTTCTTTAAGTGACTGACTTTTTATATCACTTTATCATTTATTTTATTATCTTTACTCCTTTATGACAGTCTCTATTGTTTTATATTATATTTGCTGTCTCTAAAAAGAATTTGTTTAATTTTTTAAAGCTGTTTTATTATATACCTGCCTATATCAATTTTATTTTTAAGTCTATGAACAGTTTTAAACCAATATGACCTGCACAGAGGTTTATTTTTAATGAATCTACCTTTATTACATATGTGTAATCATTTTTCTGACAGGAAAGTTTTTTGTTTTTTATGTTTATCAGGTGTGAAAGATCATCCTGGCTCCTTTGCCTGTAGAATCTACCCAGTGCATGATGGCAGAGGTATGTTCAACACCTCCATGATGAATGATAATGCCCTAGCTCTAGGGACTCTTGGGGTCTATGTCAACATAAAGCAATTTGTAGCATACTGCTCATGAACCCCATTTAAGAGCTCTGAAGCTGGCCATTCTACAAGGTTCAGAATCATTTGTGCTTCCAGTGTGAACCAGGAAGCTGTCTCCTTAGTGAGTCATGTTTGTATTCACGGTCAACAACAACAACAAAAAGCCTTTCTGAAAATTGTGACTACCAAGAAGCCGCAATTGACTCCCCTTTTTGGGACTAAAATCCTTTCTAAAGCATTCGTATGCTTTATGTTGATGCTCGTTGTCAAACATTGGGCACCATGATGAAAGCAGAGACTCTGCTTTAAGTTTCACATGCACCCAGACCCAAATAATCACACAGAATCTATAACCATAAGAACAGTGTACGGCTAATGACTCACATGTATCTCTAGCTAGCTTTTATTCTTAAATTAACAGATTTCTATTATAGCCATATGATTGTGGCTTAATGCCATATTTCTGCTTTAGTAGCTACAAGGTATTTCTTTGATCCTGGCTATTCTTTCTCTGTATCTTGGTTGAGATTTCCTGCCTGATTATATTTGTCCTTGTCATAGGCCAAAGCAGGTTCTCTATTAACCAATAGTAATAAAACATAGTCACTGCATACAGAGTAGAATCACACGAAAAGAGATGAGTCAGCAACTCTGAAAGATACCACGAAATTTACTGTAGGATTAATTCCCATTTATAGAATCGAGAGCATTCTCTTTCTTTTTTCATATTTCAAACATAACTTGAATGCATGCACTTGTCAATTACACACAAACTGTGCTAATATATCATCAGTAAATTAAGGTCCTACCAGTCAGTCTCTGGCTATGTCCCATTTATACCTTCTCCTTGTTCTAAGCAAAACTTGAGTGTACACTGTCCCTGGTAAGGCAGACTGTTACTGACATCTGTATGAGACACGTTCCATGGACATTATAGAAGGTAGGTATTTAAAAACAATATGCACAAGAGGGTTTGAATAACGTACACATATGCCATATTTAGCACCAGTATTACATATGTTATTGCTTCCTCCTACAGCCTTCACTACTCAGTTTTCTTTTCTTTAGTTTTATTTTGGTCAAACTTTCATCATTGTCTTCTTTCTTAGTGGTCAGCATTTGTTCTCCTCGTTTTTCTTGTTCTATGTTGTGTACAACCTGTTTGATTTCTTTAAAAATAAAGACCCAAACAAAGAATCAAGATTTCTTCTGAAACCCGAGGACTGACTGTGTACAACTTTATCCTAAACCTCTGACTGAAGAAGCTTATATGATGTAGCACATTTCCTATGTTAGCATATGCTCGCAAAGACAGATATCTTCAACTAGGATGCTGAACACCTAACTGCAAAGTCCAGAGTAATAAAAAAGCAGATATTTGAAAAAAGAGACCATTTTTACAAATTGTAATGCATAGGGAGAAGAATCTGAAACTATTGATTTCCATACATATAAAAAAGATGAATATTTTTCAAAGTAGTATGGATAAATTCTGTTAGAAAGTACTTATTGACTGAAAAGAGTATCTCCAAGACAGTTAACCAAAATAAACCTTTACTACATTATAAATAAATTAGAATATGAGATTCATGTGGACCTGTAACAGAAATGAGCAATTTCAGTTACAGCATTTCTGCCTCAGTGGCTGGCTGATTTTTGTCTGGGACAGAGAGACACTTCAATCTAGTTAAGCTAATGCAACATCAAGTAGGCTACAAAGAAAATACAGTATTGCAAAGAGACTCACCATTGCTCAGAATGCTGCCAGATTTCTTCTGAGAGTGCCAGTTAAAGTTTCTGAGCCTGTACTTGTGACAGAGTATGGATATTTAGTATAAAAAAAGAAACATGCCCACAGTGACTGACACACAGATAAAAGACAAAGGTTTACATATAGAAATTTTGGGATATTTTACAAGTTTTCTTCAGCAATATATCACAAGGTAATTATTGTCGTTATTAGATCATAAAGAAGCAATTTAATGTTGATTTATAATTCTGAATGACTAATTTTTAATTATTGTACAATTTTCACTATCTTTTTATAGAATCACTTTTCTTGTTAGTGTTCCCCCCTATAAGGCATTCACTTATTTTTATTTTAATTTAATGATTTTCTTTTGTTATTTTCCAACATGATGATAACCTCTACTCTGCCTCCTATTCCACTCCTATGTTTGGATAGCCTTTTACTCTATTTCTCCACTGTATTTTCACAGTATGAAGGAGCTTCTCATGGACACAAGCAAAGCTTGACATAACAACTTGCCATAACACCAGGAACCTCTCCCTATATTTAATCAGAAAAATGCAATCCTGCATGAGGAAATGGTTTCACAGTATCAGCCAAATCCACAGGGTCAAACCAACCCCTCATGGCCAGGTGTCCCACAAATAGATCAAGCATCACAGCAATCACAAATAAGCAGAGGATCTAGGTGTGTCCCATGAAGGCACCGTGGTTTTTGGTATATCCACAGTAATTTTGAAAGACATTCACAGTTTGTCTTCTTTCTCTGTTAATTTTCATTTTCTGAGACTTAATTCCTTTTGGATACAATATATATTCCAAATATTCAAAAGTCTTTGTACTTTCACTGTGACAACAACTTAGCCTGCAAGGACAGGATTCTGCTGAAGCTGATAATATATTACAAAGAAACTTACTTCATTTATGTGGACAAGCAAGTCATCACCCGTAAAGAATAAAATAAACTTGTGGAAACTGAAAGGTAAGATTCTGTGCTGCCTGAGCCACTGATTTTTGCTATAATATAAAACATTCTGTCATACCCTGATGCAAGATTTTCTAATAATGTCATCAACTGGATTTTTGAAATTAACTGATAAAACACTAACTGCATATCTTTGTGATGGTAAAAAACAACCTTTTAAATCAAAAACAATGGTATAAGTATCTTTGTTATGGAAGAAACCGAAGGCAATGCAAGATATAAAGCTCCAATTAAGTCTCATTAACTCTTCTTAAATATTTTATAAATCTTCAATTTCAAGATTTCTTTGTTGGGGGAAGATCTTTAACTGTTTCTTTTTCCTGTAAAGCAGACATCAAAGCTAGCCAATGGCTAAATGAGTGTCCAATATATAAGAATATTCGAATATGATCAGAAATGTTATTTCTTTCTTAACAGTCTCAAAACAGACATAAAAATTACAATAGTATTGTTATAAGTCAGTTTTACTTCTCAAGCATCCAGCTTCTGTGTCTCCAATTAATGTTTGGTTACTGCATCATCCTGTAACAATTCATCAGGTCCCTGAATTAATTGAAATAAGTCGTCAGTCTGCTCTCCAGAAGACAGAAGTTTACTCCATGCCTTCCTGTCATTGAAGTCACTTGGGTATATACTGCTATTTCAAAATAGAAATTGGAGTGTTTTTTTTTTTGTAAGAAGAGATTTACAGTTTCCAACATCTGCGAAGGTAATATTGCTAAATTCCTCACTCTTTTCAGCTCTTGCTTAATTCTCCACCAGTTTCTACTTCTCAGCATTGCTCACCAGAAGTAAAGGACTTGAAAACTCCTTAATCTTGTACTTAGCAGATTCTCTCTATAGCTCTCTATGCATAGGCTGATCATAATCAAACAGTACTATAAATGTTTCCTCATCTAACATCTCCTGTGGTAGATAGGGGTGTCTTGTCTTGCTTCTACCCATTGCAGGGGGAACTTCCTTTTACCTATTATGTGCAAATACAAACTCTCCTAAATAAGCCACCACAAATGAAAAAGAATACTTTGTGCTAATTCCATGTTAAAATGTTCTTGGATTTTCACCTCAAATTTTCTGTGTCCAAGGTACCATGCTTGGGAAATCAAAGACCACACTTCTCTACAAATTTAAAAATTTCTGGTTTTGAAATTGATCCACCTATGTACCTCTACCTTGTAAATTATCTCCAAAGCAATTGCATAGTCAGTTAACTACTAACTTTCTGTTCCATTATAACTTTATTTACAATTATAATCCCTTGTTATTCAACCCATATTCACTTTTATTTTTTTCCCAATCATTTACTCTTTACTTAATACCTGTGGTATCCTCGACTTTTTGGTTTCGATCATGCAATACCTCCATTCTCCAGTTACACTTCTGAGGATCCATCATTTATTGTCCTGACCGATCCATTTCCATACTTGCGGAAGGGATAAGGATTAAGATCAAAATTTACAAGAGAAAATATATGGATTTAGAAGGACACCCAGTGAATACTGTTATATGTCCAAGTTTATTATTCAAAGATCTTATATAACTCAGTCAAAAAATGGATTGGGAGGCAAGACTTCCTTGCCATGATACAAAGAACAAACTAAGTAATTTTCTCTCAAAATCACCAGACAGGGAGCAACCATACCCTAGTTCAAAATACCCTTTTTTCTTCTCACAGTGTCCTGGAACAACACCTTAGGACAAATCATCCTAGCTTATACCTTTAAAAAAGCAATTGTAGTTCTGAACTCTCTGACCATTAGACAGCTGTAAAAGATTCACATGAGCACGTGTGAATTCATGAATTCTAAGTAATAAAACAAAATGCTTATTCTTGTGGTATATCCAAAACTCAGATCCCCGTATGCCTAAAGACAAGACTAATGATACCTGATGTTTATTAGAGTAATATCACTGAGATGAAACTTTAGATGTTTTCTCAAGGATGTTTGCCAAAATTGGCTAATAATGTTCCAGAAGGTGGATTCATACTGAATGATATACATCTGGCTTAAATGAACTCAGTTGTCATTAAACAGAAAAAAATAATACAATCTTCAGATTTAATAGTGATTTTGGAAATTGGTCAGTAGTTTTAAAATCAGAGATGTGATGGATTTTTAACCAAAATATTTGTATATTTATATAAAGAATATATTGTATGAGTAGGAATTGCATCAGAGAAAGAGAAACAAAAAGAAAAAAATAGTGTACCTGTGAAATTGGATTTAAGACCTCATAGACAAACTAACATAATTAATGATAGCATAAATATAATAAAAATTTTTAATGAAAGCATTTGATCTTATTTTATTCATCTTTTTCACACTGTGAGATAGTGTATTCCAGTTGGGTCTATTAGAAAAGGGCTCAAAATCAATAAATCCTTCTTCCATCTCA
Source organism: Myodes glareolus (assembly GCF_982192425.1). Lineage (NCBI taxonomy): Eukaryota > Metazoa > Chordata > Mammalia > Rodentia > Cricetidae > Myodes > Myodes glareolus. The sequence goes on from NC_142049.1 coordinate 37,823,695, forward strand.
ACATTTTTTGAGTTATGATATTGTAAATAAAATATATTATATATTATGTTCAACTTCATTAAAAATATACTAATATACATAAGATATGTTATATATTATACATATAGTGTTTTTAAATTATAATTCAGCTACATAAAAAATAAACAAAAATGACAAAAACAGATCAAAAACAGCCATCAGTCAGATGTATGTGACTGCCCAGACTTACCGTCAGAAATGTTGAGACAGGAATGAAAGCTTTCATTTACACAGCTCTAATCTATCAAAAACAACCTGAAACTCACTCAGCCAGTACACAGGGAGGAGAGAGACACAGATGATTCAGCAGCTCTGGTGGAGATCTCTATGTAAACTTCAGACCTGTGCTTTGTAATCCTCAGTTTGAGATCTCTCTCCTTATTGGTTCCTAATGCGTCTGTACTTGAATGCACGTGCTCCTCCAATAGGAGGCCACAGATTAAACAAAAATGTCTGTACTGAGCATTTTGCCATTCAGGCTACAGCCAAAAATCCAGTATTTAGCTGGTATTAGTCAAAGGCTGATTATAAACATCTCTAGACAAGGAATCATGTCTCACAGACCAGCAGGATATAGAGGAATTAGATTCGTAGGAAATGCAAAAAATTTCTGGAAATTTCCATTCTTCTGCCAAGAGTCTCCTGCTCCTGTTTATAAGACAGAAAAATATATTTATGTCTTAAAAGCAACTGCTTCAGATTTTATATTTGATTTCTGATTCAATGTTTGCTCTGTAATAACTGCAAGAAAGATTAACTTTGGGTTTCATCACCTGACAGAATCCGGATTTGTTTTGATAAACTGCACAATCAGAGATCCTCCTGAGATAATGACTATTGTAGGCAGTAAGTCTCACATAGCCACCTGGGTCTCCTTTAAAATTTAAAGTGTCATATTTGCTAGTCAGTTCGTTTATGGAATCTGTCATGGAATTTCTGAATGTCATACCAGCAAACCACAACTAAAAAGAAAGAGTGATAATAAGCCATCAGAAAACAGACAGAGAGACTTTCATGTAAATAGCCAGGACAGGTGGTTAAGTATCTGGATATGGAATTGCCCCCTAGTTACCACAGGATGGTTCTCTCTTTTGATTATCAAAATAAGTGCCTAAATTAAATAACATTTTCCTGTCATCCACTTACAATTTCATTGTTTCTGCTACAGAACACATTTAAATGAGGGAAATCAATCAACAGTTTGGAATGATTTCTGATGAAGGGTCCAGAGCGTTGGCTGCTCAGCCTTTCTGTCAGGTGGCTGCAACCACATACAATTGCTGGCCAATAAAGATTATATCCTCTTGCTCAATTTCACTGTAATTGCCTAGTTCAGGTAAATGAATTATAAAATTTGAAAGTTATTCCATTACTGCTAATATTACAATTTAGAAATGTAATAAATAATTTGCTTATACTATGGATGGTATTCTGCAGGGCTTATGTGATTTTTCTTATACATCTATTTATTTGGTTGTGGGAATTAGCTATGTTTTTAAAATTATATCTCTAAGAAAATGTTTTGATAACAGAGCCAAGAATGAGTCACTTTTATAAATGACACGGTCTTTACAGACTAATAATGAACAGCTAGCCAAATATATTAATACGATTGATAGGGATAACATTAATTGAAGAGACAAAATCCAATGTATGTTTAAGGGTCCTGAGAAATTATCTGAGATAATTCATACTGTTGAACTTAACAAGTTAATCTATTGAAAAGTTATATTAAGATATCAGATAAACTTTGTCTCTAGGGAGGTAATTAATATGCACTCTATCGAAATAATACCCAAGAATGAGACATTATCCTCACTGGACACATTTCATACCTCTGGATGACGTGTGCTGAATAAGGACCAGAAGCTAAACTGATCAATGAGGGGACTAGAACTGCACAAAGAATGGAGATTCAGACTTTACAAAAGTCTGTGGTAAAAATATATGAAACAACTGAGGAAATTATTGGAACTGATGGTCAGGGAGATGAAGTACAAGAACAGGGTTTAGCATCACCAGTATGGGTCAAGGTCAGGGATGACTTACTCAGAGTTTTAACAGCTTATCCAGTTATCTCCTTTGAGAAGTCATCGGGTGCAAAATACCCTAAGGTAGTCAAATAATATAAATGACAACTTGTAGGTATGAGTTATCTAAAGGAAATTAAGCAAGTAATAGTATCTTATGGCTTGCACTTACTTAGCATTTGTTTGGGAGAGGATTCAGGAATCAAGCAAGAGAATTGAATATTATACCAGGGTTAAACAGGTCAAGAAAGAATCCTATATTGACCTTTTACAAAAACTAAGGTTGTACAAGTAGAAGTAACAGACCCTGAAGAAAGACATATACTTTTAGAATCTCTGGCCTTTGAAAATTCCAATTTACAATGCACAAAGATTCTTGGGCCTGTGAAGATCAGATCAGCACCAATAGGTGAACTGATCTTACATACAATAAATTTAGAGACATTAGAATATAGTACTGAGGCTTGGGTAGGAGAAGCAATTTCAATGGTATGAGGAGATAACAAAATGCCAAATGAGCAGGAATTCTAGAAGCAAGGGAGGTTTAAGATCCTGAAAGGGAAACTTACAGAGAACGAAACCAAGCTCATGGGAAATCATGAACTCCACACCAACAGCTGTGAAACCTGTATTCCACTAATTTAGGTGATCTGTATGTGGGAGACAGATATGCAGCTTGGTATATTTAAGGGGCCTTGGAGGGGGAACAGGATCTGTTTCTGGTTCAATATCTAATTTTTGGAGACAATTCCATAAGTTGGGATGTCTAACTCATTTTCATATGGGAGTGTTTAGGAACTGCCTCAGCTTAATGTGCCAGGCTATGTTTCCTCCTTATAGGTGGCCTTACCTTTGGGAGCAATTGATGAGAATATGTTTTGGGGCGGCAAGCATAGGGAAGAGGAGTCAGTGTGAGAAGTGTAAGATGCAAAAAGGAATAAAAATGAATAACACAAAAGCAATTATATAATTTCCACCTTTTCAGTGATTCATCAATAGTATCTCATTTAAATTTATTGTTACATATGAAAACTCAATGTAGAACTGCAGAAACACTGGTAATTCATTCTAACAAAAACACAACAGTCTGTCTAGAGTCTTGCTGAGACACAATCTAGTCAGGATCTTTCTTAAATTCATCAAAATGACATATAATCCAAAAATATAAAGGAATATTACATAACCTGTTTTTTTCCAAAGATTATTAAATTATAAAAGTTTCCATTTCCGACCCTGCTCCCAACACCCTCCCACTTCCACGTCCCCCACTCCCTTTCCTCCTCCCTCTCCATCCCTAAGAGTAGTCATGGTTTCCTGCCCTGTGGGAAGTTCAAGTTCCTCCCCCCTCCCTCCAGGTCCAGGAAGGTGAGTATCCAGACAGACTGGATGCCAAAATTCCAGTATATGCAGAGGAAACAAGTCCCAGTGTCATTGTCAATGGCTTTTCAGAAAGACTCTGGGCCAGCCACATCCAGAGAATCCGGTCACATTCAGAGAATCTGGTTAGATCACGTGCTCGTTCAGTTCCAGTCCAGCTGGCCTTGGTGAACTCTCATTAGATCAGTCCCCTTGTATCAGTGGATGATGGCACCCATCGTAGTCCTGATTTCTTTTTTCATTTTCTTCATCCTTCTGCTCCTCATTTGGACCGTGGAGGGCTCAGTCCAGTGCTCCAATATGGGTCTCCATCTGTATCACCATCCAACTTCGGATGAAGGTTTCCTTTGCTCTTGCCTTCTTTGTTCACTTTCTCCTTCCTTCTGCCTCTCGTTTGGACCTAGGGAGCTAGGTTCAGTGTTCCGATGTGGGTCTCTGCCTCCATCTCCCTCCATCGCCAGATGAGGGTTCTATGGTGATATGCAAAATGTTCATCAGTATGTTTGTGGGCCAAGGCCGGTTCAGGCACCCTCTCCTCTGTCCAGAGAACAATCTGGGGATCTCTCCTTGGACCTGGGGTCCCCTTTATACTCAAGTCTCTTGTAAACCCTAAAATGGCTCCCTTAGTTTAGGTATATACTTCCCTGATCCCATATCTATCCATTCTCCCTCCCCCCATCCCAGTCACCCGATCTTTCCCAATTCCTCCCCTACTCCCTTCTCTCTAACCCTCTCCCCTTTCAACAGCCCCCCCACACCCCATGTACCCGAGGTTACCTGGCACTCTTGTCTATTTCCAATCTCCAGGAGGATAAGTACATGATTTTCATCAGGTTCACCTTCTTATTTAGCTTCTCTAGGATCACGAATAATAGGCTCAAAGACCTTTAATTATGGTTAGAATCCACTTATGAGTGAATACATACCATAATTCTCTTTTTGAATCTGGCTTACCTCACTCAGTAAAGCGTTTTCTATTTCCATCCATTTGCATGCAAAATTCAAGATGTCATTGTTTTTTACTGCTGAGTAAAACTCTAATGTATATATGTTCCACACATTTTTTAATCATTCTTCTATTGAGGGGCACCTAGGTTGTTTCCAGGTTCTGGCTAGTATAAATAGTGCTGCTATGAACATAGTTGAACAAATACTTTTGTAGTATGATAGGGCATCTCTTGGGTATATTCCCAAGAGTGGAATTGCTGGATCCTGAGGGAGGTTGACTCCCAGTTTCCTGAGAAACCGCAACACGGATTTCCACAGTGGCTGCACAAGTTTGCATTTCCAACCACAATGGATAAGTGTTCCCCTCATTCCACATCCTCTCCAGTATAGGCTGTCATTGGTGTTTTTGTTTTTGGCTATTCTGACAGGTGTAAGATGATATCTCAAAGTTGTTTTGATTTGCATTTCCCTGATCGCTAAGGAGGTTGAGCATGACCGTAAGTACTTTTTAGCCATTCGAAGTTCATCTGTTGTGAATTCTCTGTTCAGTTCAGTACCCCATTTTTTAATTGGGTTAATTAGAGTTTTAGTGTCTAGTTTCTTTAGTTGTTTGTATATTTTGGAGATCATACCTTTGTCTGTTGAGGGGTTTGTGAAGATCTTCTCCCAGTCAGAAGGTAGCCTTTTTGTCTTACTGACAGTGTCCTTTGCTTTACAGAAGCTTCTCAGTTTCAGTAGGTCCCACTTATTTATTGTTTCTCTTATTGTATGCACTCCTGGGGTTCTGCTTAGGAAGTGGTCTCCTGTGCCTATGTCTTGTAGACTACATGCTACTTTCTCTTCTATCAGGTTCAAAGTGGACGGATTAATGTTGATGTCTTTAATCCATTTGGACCTGAGTTTTGTGCATGGTGATAGATATGGATCTATTTTCATTCTTCTACAGGTTGACATCCAGTTATGCCAGCACCATTTGTTAAAGATGCTATCCTTCTTCCATTGTATAGCTTTAGTTCCCTTGTCAAAAATCAGGTGTTCATACGTTTGTGGGTTAATACCTGGGTCTTCTATTCGATTCCATAGGTCGACTTCTCTGTTGTTATGCCAATACCAAGCTGTTTTCAATACTGTTGCTCTGTAATAGAGTTTGAAGTCAGGGATGGTAATGCCTCCAGAAGTTTCTTTATTGTATAAGATTGTTTTGGCTACCCTGGGTTTTTTTGTTTTGCCATATAAACTTGATTATTGTTCTCTCCAGGTCTGTGAAGAAGTTTGATGGGATTTTGATGGGGATTGCATTGAATCTATAGATTGCTTTTGGAAGAATTGCCATTTTTACTATGTTGATTCTCCCAATCCAAGAGCAGGGGAGGTCTTTCCATTTTCTGGTATCCTCCTCAATTTCTTTCTTCAAGGACTTAAAGTTCTTATCAAATAGGTCTCTCACTTCCTTTGTTAGAGTTACCCCAAGATACTTTATGCTATTTGTGGCTATCATGAAAGGTGATGTTTCTCTGATTTCCCTCTCTGCTTCTTTATCCTTTGTGTATAGGAGGGCAATCGATTTTTTCGAGTTGATCTTGTATCATGCCACATTTCTAAAGGTGTTTATCAACTGTAGGAGTTCTTTGGTAGAGTTTTTGGGGTCGCTTATGTACACTATCATACCGTCTGCAAATAACGAAAGTTCATCTTTATCCTTTCCAATTTGTATCCCCTTGATCCCCTTATGTTGTCTTCTTGCTATTGCTAGAACTTCAAGCACTATATTGAAGAGGTATGGAGAGAGTGGACAGCCTTGTCGTGTTCCTGATTTTAGTGGAAAGGCTTTGAGTTTCTCTCCATTCAATTTGATGTTAGCTGTCTGCTTGCTGTATATTGCTTTTATTATATTTAAGCATGATCCTTGTATCCCCAGTCTCTCCAACACCTTTATCGTAAATGGGTGTTGAATTTTGTCAAATGCTTTTTCAGCATCCAATGAAATGATCATATGGTTTTTTTTCTTTCAGTTTATTTATATGATGGATTACATTGATTGATTTGCGTATGTTGAACCAGCCCTGCTTCTCTGGGATGAAGCCCACTTGATCATAATGGATGATTTTTCTGATGTATTCTTGGATTCGGTTTGCCAGTATTTTATTGAGTATTTTAGCGTCAATGTTCATGAGTGAGATTGGTCTGTAATTCTCTTTCTTGGTCGTGTCTTTGTGTGGTTTTGGTATCAGGGTAACTGTAGCCTCATAAAAAGAGTTTGGCAATGATTCTTCTGTTTCTATATTGTGAAATACATTAAGGATTATAGGTATTAGCTCTTCCTGGAAGTTCTGGTAGAATTCTGCATTGAAACCATCTGGTCCTGGGCTTTTTTTGGTAGGGAGATTTTTAATAACAGCTTCTAAATCTTCACGACTGACAGGTCTGTTTAGATTGTTCACCTGGTCTTGGTTCAACTTTGGTATATGGTACTTATCTAAAAAATGTCCATTTCTTTTACATTTTCCAACTTTGTGGCATATAAATTTTCGTAGTAAGATCTAATGATTCTCTGAATTTCCTCTGTGTCTGTGGTTATGTCCCCCTTTTTATTTCTGATCTTATTAATTTGTATGTTCTCTCTCTGCTGCATGATTAATTTGGATAGGGGTTTGTCGATCTTGTTGATTTTCTTCATGAACCATCTTTTTGATTCATTGATTCTTTGGATTGTTTTCTGTGTTTCTATTTTGTTGATTTCAGCCCTCAGTTTGATTATTTTCAGTCTTCTACTCCTCCTGGGTGAATCAGCTTCTTTTTTTTCTAGAGCTTTCAAGTGTGCTGTTAAGTCTCCAATGTGTGCTTTCTCTGCTTTCTTTATTTGGGCAACTATTTCTATGAACTTTCCTCTTAGCACTGCTTTCATAGTGTCCCATAAGTTTGAGTATGTTGTGTCTTTATTTTCATTAAATTCAAGGAAGACTTTAATTTCTTTCTTTATTTCTTCCTTGACCCAGGGGTGATTCAGTAGTTGACTGTTCAACTTCCATGAATTTGTTGGCTTCCTGGGGGTAGTACTGTTGTTGAATTCTAACTTTAATCCATGGTGGTCTGACAAGACACAGGTGGTTACTAATATTTCTTTGTATCTGTGAAAGTTTGCTTTGTTACCAAGTATGTGATCAATTTTAAAGAAGGTGCCATGAGCTGCAGAGATGAAGGTATATTCTTTCTTATTTGGGTGGAACGTTCTATAGATGTCTGTTAAGTTCATTTGATTCAATACCTCCAATAATTCTCTTATTTCTCTGTTAGGTTTCTGTCTGATTGACCAGTCCATTGGTGAGAGAGGAGTGTTGAAGTCTCCTACTATTAGTGTGTGTTATTTGATGACTGCCTTGACTTCTAAAAGTTTTTCTTTTACATAAGTGGGTGCATTTATATAAGGGGCATAGATATTCAGGATTGAGACTTCCTCCTGATGAATTGTTCCTGTTATGAGTATGAAATGTCCATCTCCATCTCTTCTGATTGATTTTAGTTTGAAGTCAATTTTGTTAGATATTAGAATGGCCACACCCGCTTGTTTCTTAGGTCTGTTTGCTTGGAAAACCATTTCCCAATGTTTTACTCTTTGTAGATGTCTATCTTTGTGGTTGAGGCATGTTTCTTGTAAACAGCAGAATGTTGTATCCTGCTTTTGTATCCAATCTCTTAGTCTGTTCCTTTTTATAGGTGAGTTGAGTCCATTAATATTGAGTGATATTAATGACCAGTGGTTGCTGATTCCAGTTATTATTTTTTTTTGTGTGTGTGTAGTAGAGTTTGTGTGTTTCTCTTCTTTGGGTTGTGGTTGTGAAGGGGCGCTAGATTTCTTGGTTATTGTAGGCAGTGATGGCAATGTTGGATTCCTTGGGTTGTAATTTTCCTTCTATTACTTTCTGTAAGTCTGGGTTTGTGGCTAGGAATTGTTTAAATTTATTTTTATCCTGAAGTATTTTGTTTTCTCTGTTGATAGTGAATGATTGCTTGGCTGGGTATAGTAGTCTGGGTTTGCATCCATGGTCTCTTAGTTTCTGCAGTACCTCTATCCAGGATCTTCTGGCTTTCATGGTTTCCATAGAGAAGTCCGGTGTAATTCTGATAGGTTTACCTTTATAAGTTACTTGCCCTTTTTCCTTTGCAGCTCTTAATATTCTTTTTTAATCTGTATGTTTTGTGTTTTGATTATTATATGGTGAGGGGATTTTTTTTTGGATCAATTCTATTCGGTGTTCTGTATGCTTCTTGAACCTTCATAGGAATATCATTCTTTAGGTTGGGAAAGTTTTCTTCTATAATTTTCTTGAATATATTTTCTGGGCCTTTGATCTGCAGTTCTTCTCCTTCTTCAATCCCTATTATTCTTAGATTTGGTTTTTTTTATTGTTTCCCAGATTTCTTGAATATTTTGTCATGAGAATTTATTGGATTTGCTGTTTTCTTTGATCAGAGCATTTATTTTCTCTATGGTATCTTCAGACTCTGAGATTCGTTCTTCCATCTCTTGTATCCTATTGGTTATGCTTGATTCTGTAGTCTCTGTTCGTTTACCTAGATTTTCCATATCCGGCCGGTTCTCGATTTTTGTTTTCTTCATTGCCTCCATTTCAGTTTTCAATTCTTGAACTGTTTCCATTACCTGTTTGATTGTTTTTTCTTGGTTTCCCAGTGTATCATTCATGGATTTACTCATTTCTTCGAACTTTTTGTTATATTTCTCATCCATTTCTTTACTCATTTCTTCAATATTTTTGTTGTACTTCTCATCCAGTTCTTTAAGGGAGTTATTCATATCCTGTTTCAGGGACTCTATTGCTTTCATAATGGTACTTTTTTTCCACTTCTTTTAGTTTAAGGTGTTCAAGTCCTTCTATCGTAGGTTCGTTGGGATCTGGTGTTTTCATGTTGTTTTTTAGATTGTTTGACGAGGTCTTGCCTGGGTGTCTGCCCATCTCTTCCTTCAAATGCTCTCTATTGGATCTTCTGGTAGCGGGTCAGATTCCCTTGTTTGGCAGGGACTTCACTGACAGAATGCCCACCTTTCCTCAGGGAGGCTACTGAAGCACAGGCACTCCCTCCTTCCGGGATGTGCCTACAGCCCAGGCCCAGCACAAAAGGCAGCTGAGCTGGGGAAATTTTATGGTCCCAGGTGGAAGGGAGAAATATAGGAATTTGTACCAGGGTGGAAGCTGGGATGGCAGGCAGGAGAGCTTAGCAGGGTGGAGCCAGCACTGCAGGGTGACCTGGGAGTCTATGGGGTCGGGAAAAGTCCGAGCTTCTCCTCGCCAGGCCCCTGCCATGGGCCAGAAGCAAACTCACCTTTCCAATGGCCCTCTGCTAGAAGTCAGGGCCCCTTTCTGGTCAGGAATGTCGCTGAGCTGACACTGGGTGCATTTCCAAATTTTCAAATGTCAGATCTTTAGACATTTTGCATGTGATCAGAGGTTATAGACTATTCAAAAGACATTTTGAATATCCTCTTTAACTAACTTTACTTTTGCCTTTGCTTCTTTGGTAAGAAACTGATTTGTCCATTTCCAAACATTTCAAATCTTTTAAATTTTTATTTCCTTTTGGCAGATTGTAATAAATGGTGGCCATAGTTTCAGCAGCCAATTTCAGTTTTCTGCTTTCAGATGAAATGTCTTTTCATTCATTCCTATAATTGTTAATATTTCTTGTTTCCTAAATGATAACATAGCTCATCATAACACACATTGGCATTTTTATATGCTAGGCATTTTAAGAAGTTATTTCCTTGCTTCTTCTCCAATTACAGTTCTTTCTACTGTTTGTTTTAGCCAAGCTAGGAATTCAATATAAGGCTCATTAGATTTCTGGATGACTATAATCCAACAACCATTGCTCTCTCCCATGGGGCAAAGATGCTCCAGTGCTCCCATACCTATTTCTCTCAGGAATTCATGTATTTCAACTAGGGTATTAGCCTGATGGGTTATTACAAGCTCCACTTGCCTGGTAACACAGAAAAAATAATTTCCCTTAGCACACGATTGTTGCTGGCTGTATTAATTTGAGCCTTCTCAAATTTAAAAACCCATATTTGCCATTGCAAATATTTATGCTCATTTTTATCCATTTTGTCTACTTTATCTTTTGATAATACTTTCTCTTCTATCCCCATAACATTGTCCACTATAAAATCATAACGCCTCTAAAACTAAAATTTATTAATTCTAATAAAATAGGCAGTTGTAGGGAAATTTCTTGATCCAAATGCTTAATAGTAATCTTTAAGAGCCTCTCTTACACTCTATCATTTTTTCTAATCTATAAACATCTTTTATGTACACAAAAACCTTAACTTTTAATTTTAATATTTACCCCCCATGCCTTGAATACATGTCTCATTTCTTGCTAAGTAATTGTCCTGTGATCGGTGTTGTGCTTATCGAGTTTTTGAACACACAGCAGGTTCCTGTGCTTCTCTTCCTTTTACTTATTCTTCACTTTATATGTGTGTCTCTGAACAGCTTCTTCACTGAATCCCCCATGTTCCAGCCAAATGATGGACACCAATTTACCCTGACACACATTAAGTCAATGCATCCCCAGAGGGGAAGTGAGAATGAGATGGGACAAGAGACACAGGAGATGGAGACATACAGGATTCTGATCAAGTCTTGTTTATCCAAGGGTAAAATCCTGTTAAATATAGGGTAAGGGAAAGGAGAAAATTCTCCTCGTGTACATGGTTAACTAGGCAACTTACTAGACAATAACTATGGTCTAATGGTCAGGAATAAAGTCCCTAATAGCAACAAGAAGAAAATTCAGAATATTCAGGATAAGGGAACAATGAAGCCTAACCACTTGGAGAGTTAGTATTTGACAGATCGGAGCAGCACGAGAAGCCAAGCACAACAGGATGCGCGAAACTCAATCAGGGAGCAGTAACTCTCCCACAAAAATTATTATATTTTATTGTGTAGATATGATTGTACACATCAGAATTCCATACTTAATACTCACTGTTGTGATTTTATATAACCAATTTATCACTGACCTTTCTAATAAAAAAGCCTATCAATATTACTATACAGTAGAAAATGATCCTTTCTTCTTAGCCTTCAACGTTTGTCAGTGGCTTTTATGCTAATTGTGTTAATTTAGAGAGTTTTCCATCTCTTTTGACACTTCAATGAGGGATGTCATTGTGCTAAGCATTTTTCATTGTTTCTTTGCTTTCATTTAATTTTATTAGGCATTTAAGATTTCTAATGTTTTGTTTTAATAATTTAACTTTATCAGTTTTCTTTTTGTGGCAAGTTATAGTCAATGTGTCTAGTGGGTCTACAGATAAATAGGACAGAGTTAGAAATTATATTCCTAATAAAAGTTGCAGAGGAAGTTTATGATATTATATTTTTTTTACCACTATCTCCCTAACAATATGGAGTATGCTCGATTGCTGCATTTGGCAAATTTTTCTCTTTTTCAATCATATATCTGCATTTTTAAAAAATATAAGAGTAAAAATTTAGAGATGTCTATGCATATGAAACTAGTAATACCCTCGATGAGCTAAATTTTGACAAATTATGTCATTTAAAGTAACTGGAAAATCACACATTTAACCTTGATATGTTGTACTCTTGTGAGTTGTGGTTTTCATAGTAATAGTTTAGGATGAGTATAAGTAGAAATTATAGCTATAATCATGGTTTAAGAGAATGACTTTCAGATCCTAATAGTGCAAACAGTTATTTAAATGCTTTATTTTTAAAATAAACAGTAAAACTTAATTTTATTTCCTAATATGTAGTTTTGTATGGGAGACTTCTGAATGTTGCTCTTATTTGATATATGTGTGGATTATATAAGAACATCAAAGACATTGTAGTGATCCTACAGTTTTAGTTCAGGAGGTAGACAAAAATTGTAGAATCAAATGCAAAATGCAAAAAATAGAATCAGAGGAAAGAAAGTGGTAGAGAAGTGAGTTTCATATAAAAACATCTTTGTCTACTCTAAATAATAACCCTTATCTTATTTTCTGCTTTTATGTTCAAAAATTAACAGACTCATAGAGCGCTCTGTCCATGAATTGGTAATTTGAAATATTAACAACTGGATCTATTTATAATATATACGTGTGAAAAAAAATCTGGTATACTAACATTATCATATTGTCCCAGGCCATGGAGCATATATAGTGAATGAAGGAATCACTGAGTTTTTCTTTCTTGTATTCATACCACATGTGGCACAGTTCAAGAGTGTGGCCTGCTATTATACTAACACATACAAATAGTAATTGATTTATATTTATGTATACTTGTATTATTGAATCCCATATCAATCAAATTTTCCAGAAGGATATATTACTAAAGTATACAGGAAGTGCACTGTATGCAAATTTTAAAACTCCAGAATTGACAAAGACATCTCATTTCCCAGATAATCACCCAAAGGTTTTTGGTATGGTTGGAGCATCCATCATTAGACTACAGGCCCATATTATTTGGCAGACTTTTCCACAAACAGGAAACAAAAATAAAATAGATACTTTTACCTATATGGCAGCTTGTCAATAATTTTTTGTATGTCCTACAAAATGTATTGAAGATTCTTTTATGAAGCAGGATCCCCAAAGGACTCTCTCACCATTTGTAGGGAGCTTTAGACATCATTTTTTCAATGAGTCCTTCAAGTTCAAGTTCAGTCAAACAGTTCAGGCAAGAGCAGTCTTTTTTTTTTTGAAATGGCTAACCAACTCCATAAAGAGCCTCTTTGTTGACCATTCTTTTCTTGTAGTAGACTGGTGCTGCCATGTGCAGATGTGTCTCATTATCATGAAAAATCCTTGATGATCAAAACAATTTTAAATGACATATTCTGTAGTCTTTAAAGGGTTTGAAGAATACCTATCCATCTGAAATACATCTCTGTACATCTTGAAAATCTAACTAACATGACTCCACGCTTGACTATTTTAGATTATTATTTATTAAACAACATATTTGACCAAAAATGAATTAGTGACCCCTACAACAAATTATAATGTAAAAACTGTCTATAATGCAGACATGCAATGTTGAAGAGATAAAAGAATGGACAAGAAAAGGGAGTGGTAAAATTGAATTACTAGAAAGCAAGAGTGGCAAGATTTGAATGGAGTGTTGGTCATCGCAGGAAAATTATTGAAAGAAAGAAAAGCTTTGCTTTAATGCCTTTGTGATCAGATTTAAAGATGCCTAGGAAATTCATAAAAAGCATCCACCATTAAATACTCTAAAGGAAGACAAGTTTATACTTTGTGTAGTCAAAGATCCAATACTAGGCTGTTAAATTTTAACTAGATCAGCCTAGGTATAAATTTGTTCAAATTGTATTGTATGAAAAAAACGAAGATATGAAGAACTAAATTGTATAATTAGGGCCTATGTAGACAACAGGTAGGTATTCAAGAATTAGAGGCCTACAGTCACCCATTGTGTGCATGAAGTGTCTAAAAGCTAGAGAAAGTAGGAGTACATTTACAGCTCATCTGCATACATAGGTTTATGGCATAACTGTAGGCATTCTCAAAGAAAAACTCTGTACTAAGATAACAATTATTTCTAAGATTTACAAAAGTCAAAATTTAAAAACAAAATGCAGGTAAGCAGAAAGATCTAGCCTGATAAGTAATGTGGGTGTCCCCTCTGTATGCTCTGAATACCATTATTGAATAAAGAAACTACTTTTGACGTATAGAAGGGCAGAACTTGGGTAGGCACGGAAAACTAAATTGAATGCTAGGAGAAACGAGGTAGAGTCACAGAAAAGTCTTGGTGCCCAGCTGGAACCACACGAAAATTTTCCCAGTAAGCCACAGTCACATGACAATGCACAGATTAATGGAGATTGGATAATTATATGTAAGAGTTAGTCAATAAAAGGCTAGAGTTAATGGGATGAACAGTGATTTAAATAAAACAGATTCTGTGTGATTATTTCAGGTCTAAGATGCTTGTAACCAAAAACTGGCCTTCTTTACAACAATTTGGTACACCTGTAGCCTACTAGAATTCACTTAAAATCTGAGAGAGTGTGGAAAAGGATTCTAGACATAAAAGAACAGAGGTAATCAGGGCTTCTTATTAGCCTTTCTTTTGTAGGTGGATTGCAGCAGCTCCTTTAAGAACAGTTTTCCTGACACAGCAATTGCAGTTGAAATGCTACACAATTTTGAAATCCAGGCATCCTGGGAAGTGTCTATAGTGACATTTGACTCTATCAAGAGACCAAGCATTTAAGTGGGTTTTATAAGCACTATGTTACAAACTGCTTAATGACTTGACATAGACTCACTGTATACTTGAAGTTGGGGTAATGTGCACACCTTGTAGAAGAGTAGGGCATCCAGTGAATACTTTTACCTGTCTCAAAATTATTATTATGTATACATTCTTCTTATGTATGTCAATATAAAATTGAGTATGATCCAAGACTTCCTTTCCATGGTACAAAGACCATACAAAGTAATTTCTTCTACACATCTCCAAACAGGTAGTAACCACTCACTAGGTAAAATACTCTTTTGTCTAGGCACAATGTTCTGTAATAACAAATTAGGTCCTAGCATCCTAGCTTATACACTTGAAGCAGCAAGAGTAGGTCTGAACTCTCTGACCTTTAGACATGTTGAAAAGGATTCATATAAGTACATGTGAACTCATGACTTCCAAGATATAAAACAAAATGCTTAATTCTTGTGGTATATCAAAAATTCAGAAATCCCAGCATGCCTAATGGCAGGACTAATGATGCCTGATCCATATCATAGTGAGATAACTGAGAACGAAGATTAGATGTTTTTTCAAGGATGTTTACCAAAATTAACTAGTAATGTTCCAGAAGGTGGATTCATACTGAATGACATAAAACTTGCTTAAATGAACTGAGTTGTCAATAAAGAGTTAAAAGTATACAGTCTTCAAATGTAATAGTGATTTTGGAAATTGGGCAGTAGTTTTAAAATTGGGATGTGATGGATTTTTTTCCAAAATTATTGTATATTAATATAGAAGGTATTTTCAATGGTCCAAAGAGATACCAAAATGTAAATTGAGCAGGAATTATATGAGCAAAGGAGGTTGAAGATCTTGAGGAGCTTCAACCAAGAAGCTTCTCAAGACAGAACCAAGCTCTTGGGATATCATGAACTCTATATCAACTGCTATGAAGCCTGTATTTCACGGATCTAGCGTAACTGTTTGTGGGAGATAGATATGTAACTTGGTCAATTTAAGCGGTTGGGAGGGACAACAGGACTTATTTCTGGTACAAGATCTAATTTTGGGGGATAATTTCATAACTTTTGATGTCTATCTCATCTTGATATGGTAGGGTTTGTACTGCATCAGCTTAATATTCTAAGTTAAGTTGCTCCCCCACTATGGGTGGCCTATCCTTTGGGTGGAATTTGTGAGGTTGTACTGTGGGAAGGGAAACATGTGGAAGAAGAATCTGTGGCAGAACTTTTTAGAGTGTGTAAAATGATTGAAAAGTAAATAAAAAGAATGCAATTGCATAAATCCCATCTTATCAGTGATCCATTAATATTATCTCATTTAAATTAATAACCAACATTTAAAAAAAGACCAGCAGAGACATTGACACATGCATATTTATACACACAGCAGTCTATCTAGAGTCTTTTTTGTCTGAACATTCTTTACTAAACAACTGTATTGTTATTTTATTAGATTAGACAAAAGTTTAACTACAATATTTGTTGCATTTGTAGTTGGCTCCTCACCTTTGGGTCCCTCAGAGACTAGCTTCATTGTTGAGGTCTCAGGGAGCCATGATTATCACTGAACCTCTGGTACATTATTGGATCCATTCTTACACTGAGAAGCATATAACCCATTGTAAATAAACCTTGTAAAGTATTTGGATGTAGGACAACTTATGGAGTTATGCTCTTGGTAGTCACCTGCACCCAGCTCATAAAACATCTCTTAAAGAGCCATTCCACTGTTTCATACTAGCATTGATCTTAGTTGAACAAAGACACTATTCAGAATCCACATTTAATTCAATTTTTTGATTGCTTAGAATCTTTTAGTTATATATTTTACTTTGTCTTATACTAATTAGTTCCCTACATCAGAATATCATTATTAGGTTGATTTATGTTTCCCACTAGACAGCTCCTGAGTAACCACAGAGAAAATTATTATTTAATCTAAACACTCAGGAAATAGCTCAGTTTATTACTAACTTACGTGTAAATACTTAAATTAATTCTCTTTCTAATATGTGCTATGCAAGGTGGATTACATCCACTTTCCACAACTTCTCATGATACTCATAATTCTCCATTTTCCTAACTACTTTTTGTCTGTTTCTTCAGTCAAAACTTATCCTATTTAAAAATTATTCTGTCAGAATATTTCTTAAATCAAAATGACAAATATTCACACAATATAAAGGAATATTCTGTACCCTGTTCTTGATTAGTATGTACTCACTCCCTACTTATTACATTTTATTTATATTCTGATGTAGAAATAAAATGCCCTTTTTGCTATCTGCTTGAGAAATTTTATGATTACATTTATTCATAATAGTGTTGGTATGTATTATTTAATACGTATTTTTAGTTTAAATTATCTATGTTTATTCCTTACATTTCTCCCTTACTCAGCAGTGATTTCATCCTCAATGCTCATGTCTACAAACTGAAGAACAACCACACGAACATGGATTTAAACCTGCCCAGCTGATGCTTAATATCTTGCCACAAACTGGGCTGAGATCTACAGTTGCCTTCAAATATGGGATTAATACACAGGCCCATTTTTTCGTCAGGCTGCCCCTCCTACCCTGTGACATAAAGTAAGCATATAAAGCAAATAATACAATTTCAAAGAGTAAAACCACCGTGACTTTGTTTCCAAGGAGATAAAGAAAACCTAGTAAAAAGAAATATTCCAGAACTTATACTTTCTGTCTATGACTTGCAATTATTCAAAAGCCAAATCACATTTAAGTAACACTAAGTTAAATGTAAATGTAATTTTTTGCTTGTTTATATATGATTTACCTGATACCTTAAAAAGACACATCACTAACACAGGCAATTTCATTATTAATTTATTTTATTTCATTTGAACATATCATAGTAGCATTTGTATTTATATTTTTTTGTTCACACTATATCTAGACTTGGCTAGATAGTCTTCCAGAGAATGGGTTCCCTAAAATCAGAACATGCAGGATGAATCAATCCTGGTCCCACTGCCGCTGTATCCAAAGTCTGCCCCAGTCATCCAAATCTCCCTCACAATCAGAGTGCCTAGTTTGTTAGTATGCTAGTTCTCTCACTGTCAGGCCAGAGTTTCCAGGCTACCATAAGCTCAGGTAACCTTTTTCAATGGGTTTTCCCATCATGACCTTGATCTCTTCCATGTATTATTCCTATTCCCATTATTCAACTGGACTTTAGGAACTCAGCCATGTGAACAAATGTGGATCTCTACATCTGTTTCCATAATTTACTGGATTTAGGTTCTATGATGACATTTCTGATAGTAATCAATCTGACAACAAGGCAATGGCTGTTCAAGTATACTTTCCACTATTACATAGAGTCTTAGTAGTGGTCATCCTTGTGAATTCCTCCAATTCTAAAGTTTAGCTATTCCTATAATAGTTCTTTCATTGAATAGAACTTTTTCTTTGCTCTCGGTCTCGTTCCATCCCCTATCTAGACAATTCTGTTACTTCCAGTTCTTTCTACTCCATTTCTCTCTCTCTCCTTACAATCTGCATTCTTTTCCCACCATACCCATACTTTCCCGTTTTTTCATCATATTTGTCTTTTTGGCTCTACCCAGGGTTATCATTTTTTTAATTTATGTTCACATTTTTACTTAGATTCTGTGAACCTTGGCTATATGTTTCCTATCCTATGCTTTATAATAACTGTTCACCTATGCTTTAGTTCAAACCATCTTCATGTTTCTGGTCTGAGTTACCTCATTTCAGAGCCCACGTTTTTTATCTACTTGTGGTCAATGGGCATGGATTTTCTTCCATGTTATTCTGATTACATTAAACGCTTAAGGATTATAGAGGAAGAACACAGACATTTGCTCATATCTGGACATTATTATATACAATTAAGAAAATATAATTTGACATTGGTGTTTACACCAATATATATTTGGTGAGTAAAAATAGTACAATGATCTTTAGAGTGGTCAACTCTGTGGTCTGTGATTTATACCCATCTAAATTTTTATGCCTTCGTGGTTACATTGAAAGCTGAGACAGTCAGGTAGCAGTCTCAGTCAGGAATATGCTCATTTAGAAATTTGTAAACCTGCAATTAATTTTTAGAATACTGATTTTCTAATGCAACCATGCTGGTATTATACAATTTCAGGATATTAGAGAAGTGTGGTATCAGAAAGTTTTCTGAGTATTCATAGCCAGTTAGGGTAGAATAGCACATTTCAGTCTCAGGAGGAAACTTATCTCAATTACACAAGTTTAAATAAATATCTGCATCAAACCTCTATTTGATTAATATATTAGCACTTTTGCCCCAATCAATTTCAAAAAACTGGAACTAAATGCATAATTCTTGTAGTATATCCAGTACTCTAAAGCACAATAAGCATAGAGGAAAGACAATGAGGCCAAACCCTTATTAGCGCAGTTATTTGTAGTATTGAGATAATTGAGTAAGAAATTTAGAATTATTATCAGCATAGCTTGCCATGTGAGGAAATCACATACCAATAGATAGTTTCTAAACAATTGTCCTACATCTTCCTGATATGAATTTTGAATACATTAAAGAAAGAAAAATATGTTTAGATTTAATAGTGATGATAACATTTTGAGAGAAATTCTAGTATTTGGAATCTATTGGATGTTTCAAACAAATGCTTATAAAATTATATTAAGGGAATATTTTATATATATATATATATTCATTACATATGGTAAGAAACACTATGAAAGTTGCTTCTTAAAAAGTGGGGTGTAAATATATATAAGGACTTTAAACAGTCAAACATAAATGTTAAGAATATAAATAAATTTAAATTACTTCCCATTAATGAATTAATTTGAATTCATTTTTTTAATCATTAAGACACAGTGGCATATATTATTACAGTCAGATCTATTTAAAATGGGACATGAAATCAACATTTCTACCTACAATCCATCCATCTCCTTATACAACATTTTTATGAAATTACATATATTATGTATTGTAATTTAACTACATAAATCATTGTAATCATATATTATACTTAGATATAACACATATTACATGTATATATATAACATAATTAATTATAATTCAATCGCATAAATAAATGCACATAAAAACAGACAAAAACAAATCACAAAGAATCAGAAGCCAAAAGCACTTGACAGCAAAAAGTCACAATAAAAAAACCAAACATAGAAATGGAGGCTTTCGTGTATACAGCTAGAATCTAGGCAAAAGCAGCTGCATTGTTGCTGTGGCAACCAGTCATAATGAGCCAGGTTTGGTTGTTGTTAACTGGAGACAAATGAAAGGGTAAATTACATTTTATCCTGTGTTCCCCTTTAAATGGCTCTGCTACTTTTTACAACACATAGGGAGGAGGGAGACACAGATGAATTATCGGCTCTGGATGAGATCACCATGGTAAATTCAGTCCTGCACTTACCGGTCCTTGGTTTGAGATCTCTCTTCTTATTGGTTCATAGATGACATAAAAAGGTCTGCACTGAGGGATTTTGCCAGCCAGGCTCCTGGCTAAAATCCAGCTTTTAGCTGGAATTTAGTCAGGAGATTGGCGATAAACAAACTTAGAGATCAAAATCTGTTCCAGAGACCTGCAGGAGACAGAGACCATAGATACCTAGTAAAAGCAAAAATTTCTGAGATTTCCCCATGCTTCTGCTAAGAGTCACCTGTTCCTGTTTGCAGTATAGGAAATATGCTTCAGTCTATGTAGCAACTGCTTCAGCCTTAATATCTGTGATTTCTTGATAAGTCTTTGATTATGCATTTTCTGTAATCAAATTTTACTTTGGGAGTCAATACCTGACAGAAACCGTGAATGTACTGATCTTACACACCACACCTGTTCCCATATCCACCCTTCCTCCATCTCAACCATTTCAATCCCCCAAACTCTCCCCAATTCTCCCCTTCATCCTCCATTCTCCCCACGCCACGCCCATCCCCATGCTTCCAACTTAAACAAATGTAGAACTATATACAATAAGAACGGATATGAAGTATAAAAATTACAGTTACCAGAGAAATCCTGTCATGAAGAACCAAAAAAATAGATTTATACCTATCATACATAATATCAAGTTAAAAATGTATTCTAAATATTTCAATAAATATTCTATCTTAAGTAGTCTAAGACTTATATTAGTAATGGTTTGGTCAAGTCATGAGGGAATGGAATTATGACTACATAGTTATCAACACCATTAAAAACTTGAGAGGAAAATAATATTACTTTAGTAAACATGAGGGACAGAGAAGCAACTTTCAAATGTGCAATAAATGACAGAGGCAAGGAGAGCTAATAATATCATCAGCATAGCGGGTCCTTCCTAGTCAGGCTCTCACCATATGACAGCTCTCAACTCCAAATATTTATAACTGAAATCCGAATCTACAAAGGCCCAGAAATGGCATCCTTCTCTTGACAATTATATGAGACTAATCCCAGGGTTATTAGCATTCAGGTACTAGTATATTCCCAGTATTGCAGTTCGGAGTCACCTGTTATGGTCTGTGCATCATGTCTGTCCCATCGTCTAAATTCTCTTCTTCTCTTTAAACTTCTGTCTTGAAGACTGCAGTATCTGCAAAGAAATAATTCCCTCAAGGTTTTAGTATATGACAGCATCCAGAGTAGTCATGTCCTTTCCTGTGGAAGTTACTAGAAAACAATGGTGACAAGATTTGAATGGGTCCTTATTGATTGCAGAAAAATTCTTGAAAGAATCACGGCATTTGTATGGATGCTAATGTGGCAGGACTTAAAGACAGCTAGGAAGTTCATGGAAGGAATGCATCATAAAGCAATCTAGGGGAAGCCAATTTTATGACCTGTGTGGGTAAATATCTATTGCAACTTTATACTATGCTGCCAAATTTAGCAAGAACAACCTAGGAATAACCACATTCCTTATTCTGCTGTATGAAACAACCAAAAGCTGAAGAACTGAAATTTTGTACAGTTAGGACCTATATAGAAAATAGGTATGTATTCAAGCAGTAGAGTTCTAAAGTCATCCCCGTTGTGGATTGATTATTTTAAATGTAGAAAATGTAGTACTTTCATGTCTCATCTGAATACACAGGTTTATGGCATAGCTGTAGGTATTCTCAAGGTTATTCTTTGTACTAATATAACAATTATCTAAGATCTAAAAATCCATACTACATAGAAAACTTTGATGTAAGCTGAGGAATCTAAGCATCACCTGCATATGTAATTAAAGGAAGAGGAGAGCAGCCACATCCAAATCTATCAATTCATGCATTGATGGTGGAAATAAGGTGTTCCAATGATGAGATTTAGGTAATGGATGTTGTTAAACTCAGGGAAAATTAATTTGAATTTTGCATGTCCTATCAAATGGAACATCATTTTTCATTCGCATATAACACTTATATGTCAGAGATATAAATGGTAACAATACATCAGAACTACACATCCTCCAGAAGACCATGCCTATATAAAACTTAGTTTGTAATTAGCTTTGAATATTCTCACACTTTCTCAGAACAGGTGACAATGAAATTCATTCTCTTAATTCTAGAGTTTTGAAAGTTGCACACAATTAAATTTCTGCTAACTTAGGTAATATCATCTCCTTTTGGAGAGACTGATGAACCTGAAGAGTAAATAGTTATAATTATAATTTTCCTTGGTAATATTAAAATATAAAATAGATATAAATATCATAACTGTTATTTTTATTAGATAACTGTTTCGTTATATACAATTATAGTAGGAAGAGTCACTGAGAAGTCATGAAGCTGCTGCCAGAAACAGATGCCTTTCCTGGAGCCTGCTGAAATTTTCCAGTAAGCCAGTAAGTCATGACCTCATGGTGGTCTACTGATTAGTAGAGATGGGTTAGTTTAGGATATGAGAGCTAGCTAGCAGTAGTCTTAATTTATTGGCCAGACAGTATATAAATAATATGGTTTCTGATTGGTTATTTCACGTCAGGGCATTAGGATTCAAGTCATCAGCTTCTGCCAACAGATCTACTCCTTATGATATGCTGTTTTCAAATAAGATATTTTTGGGGGGATATAAATTGAATCTACACATGACATGAAGTATTTTTTAGTCAAAGAATAATGGTAAGTAGTATGTATTAATAAGGTGTAATTGCAAGAAACACTGCAAATTTTAATTCTATGAACAAATGTGCATGAGTAATATTGTTGTAAAATGATGTTTTATGGCAAAAAAGCTAATGTTTAACACTCTAGTGCATATTAACCTGCGTGCTTACTCTCAACCTTACAATGCTCTTGTTTTCTCATGAAAACATCGTTTGTTAGAATATTTATTTTATCTTTTTTATGTTATGATCATACTTCAAATTTTGGAATTTTCCATACCAAGTTATTTATGTATTCCCCCATTTTTTTCTTTCTCTACGTTTTATAGCTGTCTGATTATTTTAAAATCAAGCACTCCAAAACAAAGACACAAATCTCTTCTGAAACATAAGTGATGATGATAGAATCTCTATGCTCTAACCCAGGGTGAAGACACTCCTATGATGTTTAACATTTTTTATGCTCATCTGGTTAACAGTGGACATGTGATCTCTAAAAAGATGCCTGATTCCATGATGCTGGCTTCTTTAAAGGGGAGTCAAGTTCTAACAAAGAGCAGCTATATCTAAGAAAGAGCATTTTGCAAATTGCAATGCAGGAGGTGAAGACTTTGAAATTAGTGAATTATTTGTAGATTGAGGAATATGTATCCATATCCAAAAATGTGTGCATAAATTCGGGCAGAAAATGTTTTTCATAATACATAAATACCTCCAGTCATGTTAAGCTAATGAAACCTTAACTATTTTACAAAGAATAATATTATGAGTTTGAAATGGATATCTATAGAAAGAAGCAATTTTAGTTAAATGGTTTCACCCTTAGATGAAGACTGATTTTGAGAAAAAAAGGAGAAACTTTCACCTAGTTAAGCGAATAAACATCAGTTTACTTACAATGAAATCATAACCCTGATGAAGCTCACCATTTCTCAGAATGGTGTCAAAGTTCTTTTGAGAATCACAGAATTCCTAAGGTGTAATAATCACAGGCTATGCCTGACTGAGAGGAGTAAGAAACATGCCCACTGTCAATGACACAACAAAGTAGAGTAAAGCAAAGGTTGAGAGGTAGTAATTTGAAATTTTTATAAATTTTTTCAATATTTCTTCACACAGCTAATCATTATTAATATTGGTTGGTAAAAAAGTAATTTAATTTAAATTTACAAGACATAATTGCTTTCTATTTTTATCTCATTTTTCTATTTTCTATTTTTAAGAATCTGGTTTTAATTTGTGTTCCTTATATTTACAACATGCGAATGACCTTTATATCTATTTATTTGGTCATTCATTCATTTATTCATTTATGTAAATTTTTTGGCAAACCTGACAGCAGATTCCCCCTCCATATCTTTACCAACTCCCTCCCTTAGACCTTTAATGTGCTCCTCCACAGTATTCACATGATATGTGGCAAGCCTCTCATGGATGCTAGAATAGCATGACATATACCTCTACAATAAGACCAACACCTCCCTCTGTATTTATGTAGTGTAAGGCTAGTATGAGGAGCATGGTATAGAGCAGCATCCCAACAGCATGGACAAAAAATCTCCAGACAGGAATGGAGGCTTCCATGTATAAAGGTAGATTCCAGGCAAAGCAGCTGCCAGCTCACTAAACCTGTCACACTTTGCCAGTTTTGTCCGCTGTTAACTCGAGGCAAAAAGCAGGGTAAATTACATTTTATCATGTGTTCTCCTGTCAATTGCCCGATTTCTTTTCACAATACAACATAAGGAGGGAGACACAGATGACTCATCAGCTCAGGATGGGATCATCAATTAGGAGCAGTCCTGTGCTTTCCAGTCTTTGATTAGAGATCTCTCTTCTTATTGGTTCCTATTGCGCATAAATAGGTCTGCACTGAGGGATGTTGCCAGTGGGGCTTTGACTAAAGTCCTGCTGAAAGCTGGACTTTAGTCAAAGCCTCACTGTAAAAAACACC
The DNA here is from genome assembly GCF_982192425.1 of Myodes glareolus. Lineage (NCBI taxonomy): Eukaryota > Metazoa > Chordata > Mammalia > Rodentia > Cricetidae > Myodes > Myodes glareolus. Next base: position 37,848,397 of record NC_142049.1, read on the forward strand.
AGAAAATAAAATGTGTCCCAAAGACCTGCAGGATAAAGAAGTAATAGGAAAAGCAAGGAATTTGTGAGAAGAGTCACCCGTTTCTTTTTTGCAGTGCAGAAAATGTGCTCTAGTCTGAAGCCACTGATTCAGCCCTAATATCTGTGCTTCCTAGGTTAGGTTTAGATTGTGTATTTTCAGAAATGATGATTTTCTTAGAAATCTATACATGACGATACTGGAATGTTCTGATCTTTTGCGCCTTAGGAGGACTCACTAAGATAATTGCTATGTTGGCAAATAGCCTCAGGGACCTGGGACTCTGAAAATTTCAAGTGTAAAATTCCCCAATAAGTGTTTACGACTCTGGCACGGCATTTCTGAATGTGATACCAGTAAGCTGAAATCGGCAGCACAGTATCACAATCAGCCACCGGCAGGGAGGAATGGAAAATTTCAGGTAGACAGGCAGGATACAGATCCAAGAAGTCGGATATTTGATTAGCTCCTCATGATGATTTCCCTTTTGAGAGTTGGATTTTGGTCCTAGGTAAACTACGTTATTTCCTGCCATCTACTTTCAGTTTCATATTTTTCTGTCGCAGCAAACATTGAGATGGAGAGAGAAATGCGTCAGCAGCTCTGACGCAGATCTCCAAGGTTACCACAGACTTTGTTTCTATTGTTGGAATTGAGATAATTCTCTTCATTGTTCCGGGGAAATATGACTGCACACACTCTTTCAGTCAGAGCCAAGGAGAGCTAATAATATTGTCAGCATAGCTGATCCTTCCTAGTCAGGCTCTGGCTCTATGCCAGTTCTCAGATGCAAATTTTTTTTAACTGAAACCCGAATGTACATTGGCCCAGACAAGGAAGACTGCTCTTGACAATTATATGAGGAAAATCCCAGGGTAATTAGCAGTCAGGTACTGGTCCATTCCGAGTTTTTTATTTTGGAGTCACCTGTTATGGTTTCTGCTTCATGTCTCTCCCTGCTTCTAAAACCTCTCTTTCTGTTTAAACTTGTGGCACTATTAACTCTTACTTGAACACTGCAGTACCTGCAAAGAAAAAAAACCCTTAGGTTTTAATATATGATAGGGTCAAGGGGATTCATGCTTTTTCCCTTTCTGAGTTTCATTTTGAAAATTGGCATGACATTGCAAGGCTTTTTTTTTGTGAAAACAGAATCATTGAAAATATTATACAGTAACAAATGAAAGCACTCCCTACCTGTGACAAAGACTCTGAATTAGAATAAGTTATACAAGAGGAAACCTACTTTTTATCACCCTATTGCTTTTAAGGTTCTCACAGTCTCAAATTTGCTGTTTTGATACACATAGTCTCTTTGTATTTACATAAAAAAATTCTCTTGTTCATTGTACTTTCTGACTTTTTGCACATTACTAATTAGTAAATCAGGCAGCATGAGCTTTTTAGAAATCCAGTGTTTATTTTTGATGGTTGTGATGTATTGCATACTTCCCTTGAAAATAATTAGCACAATAGATATCTTTGTTATTGTGTGTCTTCTTTTTTATATTTGAAAAAGTGCTGAAACTATCTTGTTCATTCATCTCAGACTCTAAATGCATATATCTGCTAGTAATGTTGAGACTGGAAAAATGGGTACTTTGGAATCAAGAGCCTCCATTTCAATCTCTTCCAATATTTTGGCATCTTTAAAATATACATGTATGACTTCCAATTAGGTTTTAAAGATATGAAACACCATGTCATAGGACCAAACAGGCTCTTATTTTATATTGAAAGACCTTCCCAGCACATCATTATGCTATTTTCCAACTATGGCAAAGGAAAATCTTTGATGACGTTCAAACTGATGCTCAGATAAATGAGCATATCAATATTTCATTAGACTCTGGGAGAACAAAATGTATTATTTTATGTAAGTCTGTCATTATTGTAGACTTAGATTCTGAGTCATTAAATTGTTAGAATAATACCTTCCATCATAGAGTCTTATAACAATGTTTACTTGATTTCTTGATATTTTGGCCATTATGACAAATGTATATCTGAAGACTTCTTACTCTTTTCTTTTTTCAAGTATGTAGCTAATGTGAGTGAAGAATTTTGGTCATGATAATTTCTGTCCCTCTCTCACCTTTCAGACGCTCACCCCAACGCCTACCACCACTCCCAAGCTCCCAATTTTTATCAGATTTAATTTTTTTCTGGAATTTATAGCCAATGCTTTTTGTGGGTCTATGGATAATATATTTTGGGCAGAGTTAGAACTTATATTCCTTCAGAAATGTTACAGTTGAAGTTTCTGATTATGTTATCACTACCTCGCTAACATTATAGAGTAGGCTCGATCATGGCTTCTTTTTAGCCAGTCTTTTGCAGGTGGCTTTCTGCAGCTCCTTTAAGAGCAGCTTTCCTGTTACAGCAATAGCAGTAAGAAAAGCACATCATTTTGAAATGCTGGCATCCTGGGCAGTGTTTCTAGAGTGACCTTTGGCTCTATCAAGTCATGTTGCCCCTCCCACTCTATGATATGAAGTAAACACAGCAACAAAATTTCAAAGAGTAAAATTCCCCTGACTATAAATTCTTAAATGAGATAAAGAAAATCTGGTAACTGGAAAAATTACATTAGACCCACCTCTTACTCTGGACTCTGCTCCTACACATCATTTTCACAGTATGAAGGAGGTTTCTCATGGACACCAGAAAACCTGGCATGACAGCTTGGCATAACACCAGGCATTTCTCCCTATATTTAGGCAGAGAAGTGCAATCCTGCATGAGGCACAGATTTCTATGTAACATCCAAAGTCACAGGTACAAATCATTTTCTCACTACTAACTGTCCCAAAATTAGACCAAGCCTCACAAATGTCACAGATAAGCAGAGGAGTTGGTGGATCCCATGAAGCCACTATGGTTTTATATCTCACAGTAATTTCGGAAAGTCATTCCAAATTTGTCATCTTTTTCTCTTGATTTCTGATTTCTTAGGCTTAATTTCTTCTGGATAAAACATATATCCCAAATATTCAAAAGACGGATTTTTCCCCTTCACTGTGGCAATTACTAACCCTGCAGAAACAGGACTCAGCTGAAGCTGACAATATATTTCAAACAAACTTACTTCACTTATAAGGACAAGCAAGTCACCATCCTTTAATGGATAATATAAACTTGTTGAAATTGATCTCTAATAATTTTTGTAGCCTGAGAAAAATATTTCTGGCATAATGTAAATTTTTGCCATACCCTGAGTCAAGATATTCTAATTATATCTTCTAATTGGATTTTTGAAATAAACTGATGAAACACTGTATGCAAATCTTTCACAATTTTGGGGAACCCAGAGAAAGGTATAAAAAATCTTTTATTTCTGAAACAATATTATAGGTATCTTTTGCTATGGATGATTGAGAAGGCAATGGAAGCATTAATTGCTCTAATTAACTCTTCATGAATCTTATTTCAATCTCCAATTTTCAGATTTTATTGTTAGGGGTAACATCTATAACATATTTTTTTCAGTGAAACAGATGTCACTGACTGCATGAAACTCCAATATCTGAAGATAGTCAAGAGTAATCAGAAAATATTTACCTTTCCTTCTAAATGGTCTCAAAGCAAAATTATACTGCCATAGTATTGTCATTGGCTAGCTATTCATTTCCCAATCATCCAGCTTCTATATATCCAGTTAATCTGTTTGATTAGTATGTCTCCTTGAAACAGATCATCATGACCCTGATTAAATTTACATAAGTCTTCAGTCTCCTTTCCAGGAGACAGAAGTTTATTCCAGGCATTCTTTCCAGTTGATTTAACTTGGGCATATGCTGCTATTTCAAAATTTAATTGAAGATTTCTTTTTCTATGAAGTTCCTCACCTGTAAGCATATAAAAAGAGAAGGGAATTTATTGGGTCAGATTTCTCTCATCTGCTGACCAACATTTTTATGCATGTTTGGTTTTTCCATAACAGATAGTGTCCATTTGAAGGCCAGCTATGTCCATGTTGCTTTTAATTTTTTGAGTTGCTCAAATGGGCTCAGGGCACCTAACTTATTATTTGTCCTGCACATATCTTTGCTCTATTGCTAATAACATTTGTTCTTTCTCTCCTCAGCTGGTACCTTCTTTGAAACAAGCTTGCTTGTGAGATACACAACAAATTCTGAGTGTTTGCACTACTCCAGTAGGTCTGTGCCTCATTGCTTGATCTAAACCAGCCCTTGTGTAGGAAGAGGATTGCTTTCCTGATGAGATTTACAGACTTTCCTAATTCTGTGAAAGTGATATTGCTAAATCTCTTAAGGTTTTTAGTTCCTGCTTAATTTTCCACTATTTTCTAATTCTCAGTAGAAAATGAAATGCTCCTGCTTCCTCACCAGGAGCAAATGACTTGAGACCTCCTTATTCTTTTTATTAGTGGTTTCTTCCTATAGCTCTCTAGGCACAGGCTGATCATAAAAAACGATACTATAAATGTTTCCTCATCTAACAGCTCCTGTGGTGCATAGGAGTGTTCTGTACCACTTCTGATCATTGCAAGGGAAACTACTTTTTACTATCATGGTGCGAATCCAAACTCACCCTTATAAGCTGCCACTAATTATAGAATACTTTGTGCTGACTCCAGGTTATAATGGTCTTGGATTTTCACCTCAATTTTTCTGTTTGCAAGATCCTTGGGAAATCAAAGACACAGGTGCTCTACGAATTATAAAGTTTCTCTTCTTGAAACTGTTACACATGAGCTGCTCTGGCTTTTAAAATATCTCTAAGTGAATTTGGGGTTCTCAGTCCAGTGTTCCAAAGTGGGTCTCTGTCTCTATCTCCATCTGTAGCTGGACGGAGGTTCTCTGGTGATATTCAAGATAAACATCAGTGTGACTATGGACAAGGCCAGTTTAGGCACCCTCTCCTTCATTGCCCAGCGTTCTAGCAGGGGGCATCACCATAGACACATGGGAACCCATCTAGAGCCAAGTGTCTTGCCAATCCAAAAATGGCTCCCTTAATTGAGATATCTTCTTGCCTGCTCCCATATCTGTCGTTTCTACATGTTAAACTTCCCACTTTTCCAAGCATTCCCCATCCCTCCATTCTCTCTTCTTTCCCCTTTCTCCATCACCCACTACCATGCTCAAGTACAAGGTAGTACTACCACTACCAAGTTTTGCCTGGCAATCTTGTCTGCTACCTATTTCCAGGAGGATCTATATATGTTTTTCTTTGGGTTTACCTTATTATTTAGCTTCTGTAGGATCATGAACTATAGGCTCAATGTCCATTGTTTATGACTAGAATCCACTTATGAGTGAGTACAAACAATGTTCATATTTTTGGGTCTGGGTCATCTCACTCAGGATAGTGTTTTTTATTTCCAACCATTTGCATGTAAAATTCAATCTGTCATTGCTTTTACCGCTGAATAGTCCTCTAATGTGTAGACGTGCCACATATTCTTTTTAAATTCTTCCATTGAGTGGCATATCTAGGTTGTTTCCAGGTTTTGACTATTACAAATAATACTGCTATAAACATAGTTGAACAAATGCTTTTGTTGTATGATTGGGCATCTCTTGGGTATATTCTCAAGAGTGGTATTGCTGGATCCTGAGGTAGGTTGATTACCAAATTTCTGAGAAACTGCCACACTGATTTCCAAAATGTTGTACAAGTTCGCATTCCCATCAGCAATTGTTGAGTGGTCCTGCATCGTCCATATAGGCTATCATTGTTGCTTTTGATTTCATCCATTCTGACAGGTGTAAAATGGTATCTCAAAGTTGTTTTGATTTGCATTTCCGTTCTTCATAGTGTAAATGTGCTCACAGTTTTTTATCTATTTTTGGTCAATGGGCATGGATTTTCTTCCACGTTGTTCTTATTACATCAAGCGCTTATGGATTATATAGGAAGAGCACACACATTTGCGCATTTCTGGACATTATTATCTACAATTAAGAAAAGGTAATTTAACATTGCTTTTTATAGAGGACCATATCAAATTTGGTGAGTAAGAATAATACAATGATCTTTCGAGTGGTCAACTCTGTAGTCGGTGATTTATACTTATCTTAATTTTTAAGCCTTCATGGTTACATTGAAAGCTGAGATGGTCAGGTAGCAGTCTCAGACAGGAACTTTCTAATTTGGAAATTTGTAAAGATGCAATTCATTTTTATTATACTGATTTTCCAAGCAGGCATGCTGGTATTAATCAATTTCAGGACATTAGAGAAGTGTGGGAACAGAAAGTTTTCTGAGTATTCACAGCCAGTTAAGGTAGAATGGCACATTTTAGTCCCAGGAGGAAACCTATCTCAATTACGCAAGTTTAAATAAATATCTGCATCAAACCACTCTTTGATTAATATATAAGCACTTTTGCCCTAATCAATATCAAACAACAGGAACTAAATGCATAATTCTTACAGTATATCCAGTACTCAAAGTGCAACATGCATAGAGGGAAGACAATGAAGCCAAACCCTTATTAGAGGAGCTATTTGTAGTATAGAGCTGCTGAGTAGGAAATTTAGAATTATTATCAACATAGCTTCCCAGGTAGGGAAATCATGTACCAATAGATGGTTTCTAATTAATGGTCCTACAACTTTCTTAAATATATTTAATATACATTAAAGATAGAAAAATTTTGTTTAGATTTAATAGTGATTATGAAATCTTGGGAAAAAATTCTAGTATTTGGAATCTATTTAATTTTTATTAATTTTTAAAACAAATACATATAAATTTAATAAGAGAATATTTCATGCACATTTTATATATTAATTACATATGATAAGAAACACTATGGAAGTTGCCTCTTGCAAAGGAGGGGGTGAATATATGTATAATGACTGTAATGAGTCAAACATAAATGTTAAGAATATCAATATATTTAATTTTTTTCCACAATTGAATTAACTTGAATTCATTTTTTTATCATTAAGACAGAGTAGAATATGTTATTCCAGTCAGGTCTATTTTCTTTTTCTTTTTTTTTTCCTTGTAACATCAGTTAGGTTTTATTTTTTTTTTCGATTTGTTTATTCAAGTATGCGAAAACACTCTTTCCACTTCCTCCACTCCTCCCAATACCTTCTTGCTCCCCCCACTCCCTCTCCTCCTCCCTCACCATTCCCAAGAGCAGTCAGGGTTTCCTGCCCCATGGAAAATCCAAGATCCTCCCCGCTCCCTCCAGGTCCAGGAAGGTGAGCATCCAAACAGGCCAGGATCCCAAAAAGCCAGTCCATGCAGAAGAAACAAGACCCAGTGCCATTGTCAATGGCTTCTCAGTCTTCATTTGGACCTTGGGGGCTCAGTCAGCCTCCATGTCAGCCACGTTCAGAGAATCTGGTTTGATCACATGCTCGTTCAGTCCCAGTCCAGCTGGCTTGGTGAGCTCCCATCCGACCAGTCCCCTTGTATCAGTGGGTGAACGCACCCCTCGCAGTCCCGACCTCCAGTGCTCCAATGTGGGTCTCCGTCTCTATCTCCAACCATCGTCTGATAAAGGCCCCCTCTTATTTTGCTTTCCTTGTTCACGATCTCCCTTCCTCTGTTTCTCATTTGGACCTAGGGAGCCAAGTCCAGTGCTCCAATATGTGTCTCTGTCTCTATCTCCATCCATCGCCATATGAAGTTTCTGTGGTGACGGGCAAAATATTCATCAGTATGGTTATGGGCCAAGGCCAGTTCAGGCACCCTCTCCTCTGCTGCCCAGAGTACCATCTGGGGACCTCTCCTTGGACCTGGGAACCTCTCCAGAATCAAGTCTCTTGCAAACCCTAAAATGACTCCCTTAGTTGAGATATAAACTTCCCTGCTCCCATAACCATCCTTCCTCCCTTCCCCCTCCCATTTCCCCAAGCCATCCCCAGTCCTCCCCCTCTCCCCTCTCCCTAATCAACTCCCCTTACTTCCACTCCCCCCACCCCCGTGCACCCAAGTTTGCCTGACAATCTTGCCTACTTCTAATATCCAGGAGGATAACTACATGATTTTCTTCGGTTCACCTTCTTATCTAGCTTCTCAAGGATCACAAATTACAGACTCAAAGACCTTTAACTATGGCTAGAATCCACTTATGAGTGAGTACATACCATGTTCCTCTTTTGGGGTCTGGGTTACCTCACTCAGTAAAGCATTTTCTATTTCCATCCATTATTATTACAGTCAGGTCCATTTTCAATGGGACTTGAAATCAACATTTCTTCCTACAATCCATCCATCTCCTTATACAACACTCTAATGGACATAAATATATTATGCATTTTAATTTAACTACATGAATCATTGTATTCATACCTTATATTAAGATAAAAAACATATTACATGTATTATATATAACATGATTAATGATAATTCAACTGCATAAACAAACACAAATAAAAGCAGACCACAAAGAATCAGAAGCCAGATACACTTGACATTGCAAAGTCACAATAAAAAAACAAAGATATAAATGGAGGCTTTCATATATACAGCTAAAATGTAGGCAAAAGCAGCTGCATTGTTGCTGTGGCAACCAGTCATAATGAGCCAGGTTTGTCTGTTGTTAACTGGAGGCAAATCAAAGGGAAAATACATTTCATCCTGTGTTTCCCTTTAAATGGCTCTGCTTCTTTTAACTATGCATAGGGAGGAGGAAGACACAGATGACACATCAGCTCTGAATGAGATCACCATGTTAAATGCAGTTCTGTTCTTTCCAGTCCTTTCTTTGAGAGCTCTCTTCTTATTGGTTCCTAGATTACATAAAAAGGTCTGCACTGAGGAATTTTGCCAGCCAGGCTCCTGGTTAAAGTCCAGCTTTTAGCTGGAATTTAGTCAGGAGATTGGCTATAAACAAATTCAGAGAACAAAATCTGTTCCAGAGACCTACAGGAGACAGAAGCAATAGATACCTCGTAAAAGCCAAGAATTTCTGAGATTCTCCCTGCTTCTGATAAGAGCCACCTGTTCCTGTTTGCAGTGCAGGGATTGTGCTTCAATGTATGAAGCCACTGCTTCAGCCTTAATATCTGTGATTTCTTGATTAGCCTTTGATTATGCATTTTCTGGAATCAAATTTTACTTTGGGATTCAATACCTGACAGAAACTGGGAATGTACTGATCATATGCACCATTGGAAGACCCACTATAATAATTGCTATGTTACAGAATAGCTTCAAGCATCTCAGATTCTGAAAATCTCAAGCGGCAGTTTCCACAATCAGTGTGTTTAGGGAAGATGCCACGGCATTTCTGAATGTGATACCTGTCAGCTGCAATTGGCAGCAAAAAATAATAATCAGCGTTCCGCAGACAGAAATTTTGGATTTCAGGAAGATAGGCAGGATACAGACCCAAGAAGTGGGATATATGACCATCTCCTGATTTCCTCCCAGTGGTTTCCCCTTTGATGATTGGATTCTGGTCTGAGGTAAACTGCATTTTTTTTCTTCTCATCCACTTTCATATTTTCTACCTGACAGTATTGTAATATTTCTGCAAATTCATTGCCAGCTAGGCAAGAATGGCACCTATTACTGTCAAAGGAGAAATCTAATCTCAGATATTCTAGCTCCAATAAACATCTGCATGAAATCAGTATTTGATTAATGTAAAAAAAAAAAACACTTCCCAATGAAATTTCAAAAACTGAACTAAACACATTATTTATCCAGTGCTCAGAAATCCTAGTATACCTAATGGCAGGACAAATGAAGCTGAACCCTTATTTAAGGGGATATTTAATGTATTTAACTACTTGAAAAGAAAAGTTCCAGTTATTTTCAGAGTGGCTTGCCATGAAATATGTTGTTACAATGGATGGCTTGAAATTGGTGGACATCAAACTTCCTTATATAAATTCTCTTATTATATTAAATATTTATATATACATATATAAATATGCATATGTGTTTCAGTTTTAATTGTGATTAGAATTCTAATATTTTAATCTACTTGTTTTTTAAATAAATGATTACAAATTATTATTTAGACAATATTTATGTATATCGATTGCATGTAAGGAACCAAAATATGAAGGCAGCCTCATGCAAAGGCAAATGTGGAAATAATTATTAGCATTAAAATAAGCAAATACAAATGTTAAAAATTTAAAAAATTTTTTTCCAGAAATCAATTAAACTGAATTCATTTCTTTATCATTAAGACACTATGGGCTACTATAGTACAGTTGGATCTATATGGGAGAGGTTTTCAAATATATATTTCATTCTACAATCCACCCACTTCGTTGTACAGCACTCTAATCAACTTAAATATATTTTGTATTATAATTAAACAACATGAGAAATTATAATTGCATTATTTATTTGTATAAAATATAAAGTATCTTATTATATGTAACAAATTTAATTATAATTTGACTGCATAAAAAACACACGTAAAAACAGAAAAAAATAAAAAATAATCAGAAGCCAGATACACTTGGCAGCACAGATTCACAATCAAAATTGTCCAGACAGGAAAGGAGGCTTCCATGTATATAGGTAGATTCGAGGCAAAAGCAGCTGCCAACTCGCTCAACTTGTCACATTTTGCCAGTTTTATCCCCTGTTAACTGTAAGCAAAATGCAGGGTAAATTACATTTCATCCTGTGTTCCCCTGTCAATTGCTCGGCTTCTTTTCACAATACACGCTAAGGAGGCAGACACAGATGACACATGAGTTCTGGATGAGTTCATCATGTTAAATGCAGTCCTGTACTTTCCGGTCCTTGATTAGAGATTTCTCTTCTTATTGGTTCCTACATGGCATAAAAAGGTCTGCACTGAGGGATTTTGCCAGTGGGGCTTTGACTAAAGTCCTGCTAAAAGCTGGACTTAAGTAAAGGCCTCCTCGTAAAGAACACCAGAGATGAAAATGTGCCCCAGAGACCTGCAGGATACAGAAGCCATAGGAAACGCAAGGAATTTGTGAGAAGAGTCAACCATTTCTGTTTGCAGTGCAGGAAATGTGCTATAGTCTGAAGCCACTGATTCAGCCGTAAAATCTGTGATTCCTAGGTTCGTTTTAGATTATGTATTTTCTGAAATGATGATTTTCTTAGAAAGTCTATACATGACAATACTGGAATGTACTGATCTTAGGCGCCATTGGAGGCTTCAGTAAGATAATTGCTAAGTTGACAAATAGCCTCAGGCACCTGGGAACCTGAAAATTTCAAGTGTAAGCTTCCCCAATAAGTGTTTAGGAACTGTGTCATGGCATTTCTGAATGCTATACCAGTAAGCTGCAATCGGCAGCACAGTATCACAATCAGTCACCCGCAGGGAGGAATGGAAAATTTCAGGTACACATGCAGGACACAGACCCAAGAAGTCAGATATATTCACCTCCTACTTACCTCACAATGATTTCCCTTTTTGATATTTGGATTCTGGTCCTAGGGAAACTACATTATTTCCTGCCATCTACTTTCACTTTCATATTTTTCTGTTGGAGCAAACATTGAGATGGGAGGGAGAAATGAGTCAGCAGCTCTGATGCGGATCTCCATGGTAACCACAGGCTTTTTTTCCTATTGGTGGAATTGAGATCATTCTTCTCTTTGTTCAGGGGAAATTTGAATTCACACAGTCCTTCAGTCAGAGGCAAGGAGAGCTAATAATATTGTCAGTATAGAGGGTCATGCCTTGTCAGGCTCTGGCTATATGCCAGCTCTCAGTTGCAAATATTTATAACTGAAATCTGAATGTTCATTGAACCAGACATGGCAGACTGCTCTTGACAAGTATATGAGATAAATCCCAGGTTAATTATCAGTCAGGTACTGGTCCATTCCGAGTATTACAGTTCGGTGTTACCTGCTATGGTCTGTGAATCCTGTCCATCCCTGCTTTAAAACCTCTCCTTCTCTTTAAACTCGTGGCACTATTCTCTCTGTCTTGAACACTGGTATTTCCAAAAAATTAATTCGCTTAAGGTTTTAGTATATGACAGCGTCAAGGGGAGTCATACCCTTTCCTCTTTTTTCTGAGTTTCATTGTGAAAATTGGTATGGCATAGCATTTTTTTCATGAAAGGTAATCATTGAAAATATTATATAGAAACACATGAAAACACTATGCTACCTGTCAGTAAAGACTCTGAATTAGAATAAGGTATTCAAGAGGAGACCTACTTCTTATCATTCTATTGCTTTTAAGGTTCTCACAGTCTCAAATTTGCTGTTTTGATTGACATAGTCTTTCTGTATTTGCTTATAAATACTCTTGTGCATGATTCTCACTTTTTGCCCATTCCTAATTAGGAAATCAGAAAGCATGATCTTTTTGGAAATCCAGGGTTTATTGATGATGTCAACGAGGTATTATATACTTTCCTTGAAAATGATTAATTTATACAGTACATACCTTTTTATTGTGTGTCTTGTGTTTTATGCTTTAAAACAGTGATGCACTTATCTTGTATGTTCATCTCAGACTCTAAATGCGTATGTCTGCTAGTAATTTTGAGACTGGAAAACTTTGGTACTTTGGAATCAAAAGCCTCCATTTCAATCTGTTACAATATTTCTGCCATCTTTAAAATATGCATGTATGAGACTTCCAGGTAGATTTTAAAGACTTGAAACACTATAATATAGGACCACACAGGCTCTTTTTTCTTATAGAAAGAGCTTCCCTGCACATCATCATGCTGTTTTCCAACTAGGGACAAAGGAAAATCTCTGATGAGGGTCAAAGGATGCTCAGATATATGAACATATCAATATTTCAGTAGAGTTTGAGAGAATAAAATGTATTATTTTAATGTAAGTCTATCATCACCGTAGACTTAGATTCCTAGCCATTAAAGCTGGTTGAGTTACACCTTCCATCATATAGTCTTAATAACATTATTTACTTGACTTCTTGATATTTTCACCATTATAACAAATATATATCTGAAGACTTCTTACTCTTTTCTTTTTTCAGGTATACGGCTAATAAGAGTGCAGAATATTAGTTATGCTAATATCAGGATTAATCTTCAATTAGAGCACAAGTAGGTAATACCCATTAATTTACTAATAATATTTGAAGTATTGACATTCTGTGATAATCAATGTATGTAAGAACATCCAAAACATGTTCTTTCCACCGCTTTGGCAGTTGTAAGCATATTTTTGAAATGGTGTGTGAATCTCTAATATTGACTTATAGTCATGAATTTGGCCAATAAACAAATATAACAACACCACTACTTGAATCTGAGTGAGAAAATGCGCATAGTATAAGGAGTTCAGTATTACAATCTCTCTCCTAGTATACTATGAAGCACCTTAATTACTTTCTAATATTTATATAATTTTATGTACATCTACATGTATGAAATTGATTATGCCTAATTATATGCATGCAAGTGTATACTTTCTTCACATAATTTAGAATTTCATACATGAGTACTCTATGTTATTTCATGCTCATTCTTTCTCCTTTAAAACAATGCTTATATTAAAAGTATGAAATAAATCCTACCACATAATAAAATAATTATATTTTATTGTGATACATGGTTATTGCTACTGACCAAAAGATGTTGTGATTTTTTGTAACCAATGTAGCATTGATCTTTTCTAATTTAAAGGCCTATCAATATGACTATATAGAAAAGAAATGATCCTTTCATTCTCAGGCTCCAATATTTTTCGGTGGCTTTTTTGCTAAAAGTGTTACTTTTAGAGACTTTTTCCACAGTAGGAGATATTATTATGCTAAGCATTTTTCATTGTTTCTTTGATTGTATTTAATTTTAATTGGCATTTAAGATTTCCAAAATTTATTCTTTAATACTGTAACTTTGTGTTTTAAATTTTTTTTAATTTTCCATTCAAAAATATACACTTCCTCCCCTCTTCCCAATCCCCTCACACTCTGCTACACACCCTACTTCCTCCTCTCCCTGCTTGAGAGAGGGCAAGGAAGCCTTCCCAAATGGTAGTCGGAGGCCCTTCACTCTACATCTAGGCCAAGAAGCTGTGCATCCAAATAGACTAGAGTCTCAAAAAGCCAGAACATGCCCTAAAATCAAGTCCCAGTGCCTTTATCAATGGCTTCCCATTTAGCCCCCATTGTCAGCCACAGAGAATCCAATTTGATCCCATGCTCATTCAGTCATAGTCCAGATGGATTTGGTTAGCCCCCATTAGAACAGGAACATTGCCTCAGTTGGTGGAGCTCATGGTCCTGACTTTTTGCTCATCTTCTCCCTCCTTCTGCCCTTCAACTGGACCTTAGGAGCTCAGTCCACTGCTCTGATGAGGGTCTCTGTCTCTATCTCCTTCTGTCATCAGAGGAAGCTTTTATGGTGGTATTCAAAATAATCATCAGTGTGATAGTGGGGCAAGGACAGTTCAGGCACCCTCTCCTCTGCTGACCAAGGACCTAGCTGGGAACATCTCATGGAATCCTGGGTCGCCACTAGAGTCAAGTCTCTTGACAACCCTAAAATGGCTCCCTTAATGTAGATATATTCTTTCCTGCTCCTATATCCACCCTTCTTCCATCTCCACTTTCCCACTCCTCCAAGCTCTTTCCAGTATTCCCTTCTTCCTTCTCTCTCCCCCTCTCCTCTTTCAGACATCCACTCCCACCCTTACCACCACCCCCATGCTCCCAACTTTTATGTCTTTTAATTTTTTCTCAGGAATTTGTAGCCAATGCTTTTTGTGGGTCTATGGATAATTTATTTAGGGCAGAGTTAGAGATTATATTCCTTCAGAAAAGTTGCAGATGAAGTTTCTCATTGTATTATCACTACATCGCTAACATTACAGAGTAGGCTCGATCATGACTTCTTTTTAGCCAGTCTTTTGTATGAGTCCTGCAGCACTACCATTAAAAGCAGTTTCCTGATACAGCAATAGCTGTAAGAAAAGCACACCGTTTTGAAATGCAGGCATCCTGAGCAGGTTTTCTAGAGTGACCTTTGGCTTTATCAAGTCATGCTGCCCCTCCCACTCTATGATATGAAGTAAACAAAGCAACACAATTTCAAAGAGTAAAATTCCCCTGACTGTAAATACTTAACAGAGAAAAAGAAAATCAGGTAACTGGAAAAATTATATCAGACCCACTTTTTACTCTGGACTCTGCTCCTCTACAGTATTTTCTCAGTATGAAGGAGGTTTCTCATGTACACCAGAAAATTGGCATAATACCTCGGCATAACACCAGGCACCTCTCCCTATATTTAGGCAGATAAAATCAATCCTGCATGAGGTACAGATTTCTATGTAACATCCAAAGAAACAGGTACAAATCATTCTCTCACTGTCAACTGTACCAAAATTAGACCAAGCCTCACAAATGTCACAGATAAGCAGGGTATTTGGTGGATCCCATGAAGCCACCGTGGTTTTATATCTCATATTAACTTATGAAAGTCATTCCAAGTTTGTCTTCTTTTTCTCTTGATTTCTGATTTTTTAGGCTTAATTTCTTCTGGGTATAACATATATCCCAAATATTCAAAACACGGATTTTTCCCTTTCCCTGTGGCCATTACTAAATATTACAAAATCCTGCAGAGACAGGATTCAGCTGATGCTGACAATATATTTCAAACAAAATTACTTCATTTATGAGGACAAGCAAGTCATCATTCTTTAACGGATAATATAAACCTGTTTAAATTGATCTCTAATGATTTGTGTAGCCTGAGAAACATATTTCTGGCATAAGGTAAAATTTTTTGCCATACTCTGACTCAAGATATTCTAATGATATCTTCTAATTGGATTTTTGAAATGAACTGAAGAAACACTAAATGCAAATCTTTGACAATTTTGAGGAACCCAGGGAAAGTTTAAAAACAATATTTTATGTCTAAAACAATATTATAGGTATCTTTTGTTATGGATGATTGAGAAGGCAATGGAAGCATTAATTACTCTAATTATCTCTTCGTGAATTTTATATCAATCTCCAATTTACAGATTTCATTGTTAGAGGTAACATCTATAACATCTTTTTCCTGTGAAGAAGATGTCACTGGCTGCATGAGAGTCCAATATCTGCAGATACTCAGGTGTAATCAGAAATATTTACCTTTCTTTCTAAATGATGTCAAAGCAAACTTAAACTGCAATAGTATTGTCATTGGCTTGCTATTCATCTCCCAAACGTCCAGCTTCTGTATCTCTTGTTAATCTGTTTGATTAGTATGTCATCATGTAACAGTTCACCATGATCCTGATTAAATTTATATAAGTCCTCAGTCTGCTTTCCAGGAGACAGAAATTTATTCCAGGCTTTCTTTCCAGTTGAAATAACTTGGGCATATGCTGCTATTTCAAAATTTAATAGAAGATTTCAATTTCTACGAAGTCCCTCACAAGTAAGCATATAAAAAGAAAAGAGAATTATTCAGTCAGATTTCTCTCATCTGCGGACCAACATTTTTTCTTCATTTGAAGCAAGCTATGTCCATATTGCTTTTAATTCTTTGAGTTGTTCAAATGGTCTCGGGGCACGTAAGTTATTATTTTTCCTGCACATATCTTTGCTCTATTGCTAATAATATTTGTTCTTTCTCTCCTCAGCTGGTACCTTCTTTGAAACTAGCTTGCTTGAGAGATATGCAACAAATTCTGAGTTGTTACACTACTCCAGGAGGTCTCTGCACTATTGCTTGACTCTAAACCAGCCCTTGGGTAGGAAGAGGAGTGTTTTCCTGATGAGATTTACAGACCTTCCTAATTCTGTGAAAGTGATATTGCTAAATCTCTTAAGGTTTATGCTCCTGCTTAATTCTCCACCATTTCCTACTTCTCAGTATCCTTACCAATAACAAAGGACTTGAGAGCTCCTTATTCTTTTACTTAGCGGCTTCTTCCTATAGCTGTCTAGGCACAGGCTGATCATAAGCAAACAGTACTGTAAATGTTTCCTCATCTAACAGCTCTTCTGGTGCATAACAGTGTTCTGTATCACTTCTGATCATTGCAAAGGGAACTACTTTTTACCTATCATGGTGCAAATCCAAACTCACCCTTAAGAGCTGCCACTAATTATAGAATACTTTGTGCTGATTCCAGGTTATAATGGTGTTGGATTTTCACCTCAATTTTTCTTTTTCCAAAATCCTTGGGAAATCAAAGGCAGAACTGGTCTACAAATTCTAAAAATTTCTCTTCTTGAAACTGTTACACATATGTTGCTCTAGCTTTTAAAATATCTCTAAGTGGATTTGGGGAGCTCAGTCCAGGGTTCCAATTTGAGTTTCTGTCTCTATCTCTATCTTTAGCTGGGCAAGGTTCTATGGTGATATTCATGATAATCATCAGTCTAACTATGGACAAGGCCAGTTTAGGCACCCTCTCCTTTACTGTCCAGGATTCTAGTTTGGGACATCACCATGGACACCTAGGAACTCCTCTAGAGCCTAGCCTCTTGCAAACCCCAAAATGGCTCGCTTGATTAAGATATCTTCTTGCCTGCTCCCATAACTGTCCTTCCTACATCTCAACCATCCCACTTTTCCAAGCATTCCCCAGCCCTCCATTCTCCCTTCTCGCCTCTTCCCCCCATCCCCTACTCCCATGCTTCCAATTTTTGCCTGGCAATCTTGTCTACTACCTATTTCCAGGAGGATCAATATGTGTTTTTCTTTGGGTTTACCTTATTACTTAGTTTCTGTAGGATTATGAATTATAGGCTCAATGTCCGTGGTTATGGCTAGAATCCACTTATGAGTGAGTACTTACAATATTCATATTTTTGGGTCTGGGCTATCTCACTCAGGATAGTGTTTTCTATTTCCAATCATTTGCTTGTGAAACTCAAGATTTCATTGTTTATTACCGCTGAGTAGTCCTCTAATGTGTAGGTGTGCCACATTTTCTTTTTCAGTTCTTCCATTAAGGGTCATATCTAGGTTGTTTCCAGATTTTGGCTATCACAAATCATGCTGCTATAAACATAATTGAATAAATGTTTTTGTTGTATGATTGGGCATCTCTTGGGTATATTCTCAAGAGTAGTATTGCTGGATCCTGGGGTAGGTTGATTCCCAATGTTCTTAGAAACCGCCACACTGATTTCAAAAAAGGTTGCACAAGTTTGCATTCCCATCAGCAATGGTTGAGTGTTCCCCCATATTCCAAATATGCTATCATTGGTGTTTTTGATTTCATCCATTCTGACAGGTGTAAGATGGTATCTCAACGTTGTTTTGATTTGCTTTTCCCTGATTGCTAAGGAAGTTGAATATGACTATAAGTATCTTTTTGCCATTTGAAATTCTGTTGAGAATTCTCTGTTCAGTTCATTACCACATTTTTAAATTGGGTTATTTAGAATTTTTATGTCTAGTATCCTGAGTTCATTATATATTTTGGAAAACAGTCTTTTGTCTGATGTTGGGTTGGTGAAGATTTTTCTCCATTCATTAGGCTGCCTTTTTGTCATAATGACTGTGTCCTATGCTTTACAGAAGCTTCTAAGCTTGTAATATTTTGTATTATTTTAGCTTCTTTGTCAAAAATCATGTGTTCATAGGTTTGTGGATTAATATCCATGTTTTTAGTTCTAATCCATTGGTCACTATCTCTGTTTTTATGTCAATAACAAGCTGGATTCATTACTTTAGTTCTTTAATAGCATTTGATGTTAGGGATGGTAATGCCACCGGAAGTTCCTTTACTGTATAGTATTATTTTGCCTATCCTGGGCTTTTGTTTTTCCATATTTATGTATTGATGTAGATATAAATTGTCATTTTTGCAATTAACTTTAGAAATTTTATGATTAAAATTTATTTGTAAATAGCGTTGGTACATATTATTTTATATGTATTTTTATTCTAAAATATCTATGTTTATTCCTTACATATTTCACTTACTCAGCAGTGATTTCATCCTCAATGCTCATGTCTAAAAACTGAAGGACAACCACATGAACATGGAATTTAAACTGCTCAGCTGATGCTTAATATCTTACCTGAGATTTGACTGTGACCTATAACTGCCTTAAAACATGATATTAATGAACTGGCACATTTTTTAATCACGCTGTCCCTCTTATTCTGTGATATGAGAGAAGCAAATAATACAATTGCAAAGAGTAAAAACACTGTAACTTTACTTGTTTCCAAGGAGATAAAGAAAACCTAGTAAAGGCAGATATTCCAGCACTCATATTTTTTCTGTCTATGACTTGCAATTATTCAAAAGCTGAATCACATTTAAATAACCATAAGTTATATGTAAGGACTCTCTTTTGATTTTTAATGTTTTTTATTGCTTGTTTATATACTATTAACGTGATACCTTAAAAAGACACATCACTAACACAGGTAATTTCCTTAGGGGTTTATTTTATTTCATATGAATATATCATAGTTCCACTTTTTAATTTATCTTGTTTCCACTAAATCTAGACTTTTCTAGGGAGCCTCCCAGAGAATGGGATCCCTATACTCAGAATATGCAGGATGAATCAATCCTGGTCCCACTGCCACTGCTCCTCCAGTCTTCCCCAGTCATACAACTCTCCCTCTCATTCAGAGTGCTTAGTTTTGTTGTATGCTAGTTCCCTCACTGATAGAACAGAATTTATAGGCTACCATTAGCTCAGATAATCTGTGTCTGTGTGTATTTCCTTAAAGACCTTGGTTTCTTTGCTTGTATTCTTATTACATCAGATCTTCAACTGGACTGTAGGTATGCAGCCATGTGATCAACTGTGGATCTCTGCATCTGCTTCCATACTTTACTGGATTTAGGTTTTATGGTGACAGTTAAGATAGTCCTCAATCTGACACAAGGCAAGGGATGTTCAAGTACCCTCTCCATTATTGAATAGGGTCTTAGTTGTGATCCTCTGAATCATGGCGGCTTGCTTGATGGGGATTCTGTCTGCCATGTTCCCGTAATCAAGTTCCAAAGAAAATCAGATGGAGTTCTATATTAATCGTAAACTAATTGTCCCAATACCAAAGGCATCTTATTAACTCTTATAACTTATATTAACCCATTTTTTTTCTTATTTATGTTAGCCATATGACTCAGTACCTTTTTCAGCACGGCAGGTCAAATCCTGCTTCTTTGTCTGAACAGGACTGGGGAGAAATGGGCTTTCTCCTTCCCAGAATTTTATTGTTATCCTTGACCCACCTCTTCTTTTTGTTTGGTTGTCCTTTCTATACTTCCTGACTGGCTCCTGTCCAATCAGTGTTTATTTAAAACATAATTGACAGAGTACAGAATTGTCCCACACCATTCATCCTTGTGAATTCCTCCCATTCTTGTGTTTAGCTATTCCCATAAATTTTTGTCAATGGATAGAACTTTTTTATTGCTCTCTGTGTCTTTCCATCCCCAATCTTCTCAATCCTGTTAATTCTAGTTCTTTCCTCTCCATTTCTCTCTTTGTCCTTACTTTCTGCATTCCATTTAACCTTACCCATATTTTCCCATTTTTCATCATATTTGTCTTTTTCCTCTTCCCAGGGTTATCATTTTTTTAAATAATGTTACCCTTACTACTTAGATTCTCTGTGGTCCTGGGCTATAGGTTCCCTATTCTATGCTTTATATTTGTTGTTCAACAATGATTTGTTACAAACCATCCTTATGATTCTGGTCTGGGTTTTTCACTACAGATGGATTTTTATATGTTCATTCATTTGCCTGAAAATTTCAAGATGTCTTTGTTTTTACTGCAGAGTAGTTCTTTTTTTTTAATTAGACACTGAATAGTTCTTCATAGTGTAAATCTGCCCTCATTTTTATTTTCTATTTGTGGTCAATGGGCAAGGATTTTCTTCCATGTTGTTCTTATTACATTAAACGCTTAAGAATTATAGAGGAAGAACACAGACATTTGTGCATTTCTGGACATTATTATCTACAATTATGAAAAGATAATTTAACATTGTTTTTTACAGAGGACCATATCAAATTTGATGTGTAAGAATAATACAATGATCTATAGAGTGGTCAACTCTGTGGTCTGTGATTTATACTTATCTTATTTTTTTAAGCCTTCATGATTACATTGAAAGTTGAGACATTCAGGTAGCAGTTTCAGACAGGAATATTCTAATTTGGAAATTTGTAAACCTGCAATTCATTTTTATAACACTGATTTTCTAATGCAGGAATGCTGGTATTAATCAATTTCAGGACATTAGAGAAGTGTGGCAACAGAAAGTTTTCTGAGTATTCATGGCCAGTAAAGGTAGAATGGCAAAGAATTTCTGAGATTCCCCCTGCTTCTGATACGAATCACCTGTTCCTGTTTGCAGTGCAGGGATAGTGCTTCAATCTATAAATCCACTGCTTCAGCATTAATATCTGTGATTTCTTGATTAGCATTTGATTATGCATTTTCTGTAATCAAATTTTACTTTGGGAGTCAATACCTGACAAAAACTGGGAATGTACTGATCATATGCAACATTGGAAGATCCACTATGGTAATTGCTATGTTATGGAATAGCTTCAAGCATCCATGATTCTGAAAATTTCAAGTGGAAGATTCTACAATCAGTGTGTTTAGGGAACATGACACGGCATTTCTGAATGTGATACCAGTAAGGTGTAATTGGCAGCGAAGTAAAAATATCAGCAATCCGCAGGATACAGACCCAAGAAGTGGGATATATTACCATTTCCTGATTACCTCACAGTTGTTTCCCCTTTGGTGATTGGATTTTGTTCTGAGGTAGACTGCATTTTTTTCTCTCATCCACTTTCATTTTTATTTTTTCTACCTGACAGTATTGTAATATTTCTGTTTATTCATTGCCAGCTAGTCTAGAATGATGCATTATAGTCAAAGGAGAAATCCAATCTCAGATATTCTATCTCCAATAAACATCTGCATGAAATCAGCATTTGATTATTATTAAAAAAACACTTCCCCAATGAAATATCAAACACTGGAACTAAATGCATTATTCTTGTAGTTTATCCAGTGCTCAGAAATCCTAGTATGCCTAATGGCAGGACAAATGAAACTGAATCCTTATTAAAGGGGCTATTAAACATATTTAACTAATTGAAAAGTAAAGTTACAGTTATTTTCAGAGTGGCTTGCCATGAAATGTGCTATGTTTCAATAGATGGCTTGAAATTGGTGGACATCAAACTTCCTTAAATAAAATCTCTTATTAAATATTTATGTATTTATAAATATGTATATGTGTGTGTTTCAGTTTTAATAGTGCTTATGAGATTTAGAGAAAACTTCTAATATTTTAATCTAACTGTTTTTTAAATAAATTATTATGAATAATTATTTAGACAATATTTATGTATATTGATTGCATGTAAGAAACCAAAATATGAAGGCAGACTCACGCAAAGGCAATTGTTGAAATATCTATAAGCATTAAAACAAACAAATGCAAATGTTAACATTTTAAAAATATTTAATTTTTCCTGAAATCATTTAAACTAAATTCATTTCTTTATCATTAAGACACTATGGGCTAAGAGATAACAGTTGGGTCTCTATGGGAGAGGGTTTCAAATATACGTTTAATTCTACAATCCACCCACTTCCTTGTACAGCATTCTAATCAGCGTAAATATATTATGTATTATAATTAAACTACATGAAAAAAATACTTATTTTTCTTATTTGTATAAAATTTAAAACATCTTATTATATGTAACAAATTTAATTATAATTTGAATGCATAAAAAATACACACGTAAATACAGAAAAAATCAGAAAGAATCAGAAGCAAGATACACTTGGCAGGACAGATTCACAATCAAAAATCTCCAGACAGGAAAGGAGGCTTCCACGTATATAGGAAGATTCAAGGCAAAAGCAACTGCCAGCTTGCTCAACCTGTCACATTTTGCCAGTTTTGTCTGCTGTCTACTGTAAAGCAAAATGCAGGGTAAATTACATTTCATCCTGTGTTCCCCTGTCAATTCCTCGGCTTCTTTTCACAATACACAGTAAGGAGGGAGACACAGATGACTCACCAGTTCTGGATGAGATCATCAAGTTAAATGTCCTGTACTTTCCAGTACTCATATTTTTTGTATCTATGACTTGCAATTATTCAAAACTGAATCACATTTAAATAACCATAAGATATATGTAAAGACTCTCTTTTGCTTTTTAATGTTTTTTATTGCTTGTTTATATACTATTTATGTGATACTTTAAAAAGACACATCACTAACACAGGTAATTTTCTTAGGGGTTTATTTTATTTCATATGAATATATCATAGTTCCACTTTTTATTTTATCTTGTTTGCACTAAATCTAGACTTTCTAGGAAGCCTGCCAGAGAATGGGATCCCTATACTCAGAATATGCAGGATGAATCAATCCTGGTCCCACTGCCACTGCTCCTCCAGTCTTCCCCAGTCATACAAATCTCCCGCTCTTTCAGAGTACTTAGTTTTGTTGTCTGCTAGTTCCCTCACTGACAGAACAGAATTTATAGGCTACCATTAGCTCAGATAATCTGTGTCTGTGTGTATTTCCTTAAAGACCTTGATTTCTTTGCTTGGATTCTTATTACATCAGATCTTCAACTGGACTGTAGGTATGCAGCCATGTGGTCAACTGTGGATCTCTGCATCTGCTTCCATACTTTACTGGATTTAGGTTTTATGGTGACATTTAAGATAGTCCTCAATCTGACACAAGGCATGGGATGCTCAAGTACCCTCTCCATTATTGCATTGGATCTTAGTTGTGGTCATCTGAAACATGGCGGTCTTCTTCATGGGGATTCTGTCCTGTCAGGTTCCTGCAATCAAGTTCCAAAGAAAATCAAAGAGTTTTATATTAATCATAAACTGATTGACCCAATAGCTCAGGCATCTTATTAACTCTTTTTTTAATTTATAAAAGTTTATTAATTTATAAAAGTTTCCATTTATGCCCCTCTTTCCAACACCCTCCCACTCCCTCCACTCCTTCTCCTCCTCCCTCTCCATCCCTAAGAGCAGTCAGGGTTTCCTTCCTTGTGGGAAGTTGAAGTTTCTCCCTCCTCCCTCCAGGTCCAGGAAGGTGAGCATCCAAACAGACTCGATTCCAAAAATCCAGTATGTGCAGAGGAAATAAGTCCCAGTGTCATTGTCAATGGCTTTTCACAAAGACCCCATGCCAGCCACATTCCAAGGATCTGGTTGGATCATGTGCTCCTTCAGTCCCAGTCCAACTGGCCTTGGTGAATTCTCATTAGATCAGTGGGTGAATGCACTCCTCACGGTCCTGCCTTGCTAGTTCATGTTCTCCCTCCTTCTGCTCCTCATTTAGACCTTGGGGGCTCAGTCCAGTGCTCCAATGTGGGTCTCTGTCTCAATCTCCATCCATCAACGGGTGAAGGTTCCCTCTGATCTTGCCTTCTTTGCTCATGTTCTCTTTCCTTCTACTTCTCATTTGGACCTAGGGAGTAAAGTCCAGTGTTCCAATGTGGGCCTCTGTCTCTATATCCATCCTTCCCCAGATGAAGGTTCTATGGTGATATGCAAAATATTCATCAGTATGGTTATGGGGGGTGGGAGGAAGGAAGGATATGGGAGCAGGGAAGTATATATCTCAACTAAGGGAGTCATTTTAGGATTTACAAGAGACTTGATTATAAAGGGGATCCCAGGTCCAAGGAGAGATCCCCAGATTGTTCTCTGGACAGGGGAGACAAATCTTAAACTTCTCTGTTAGTTGCAGTTTAAAACTACACAGATTAACACATGTGTAGACACAAGGCATTAGTGGCCATATTTTCCTCTCATGGTTCTATGAAAATCCAGATTTATTCCTGAGGTATCATGGAATCCTTATTACCTCTGTAGGTCAGGGAAGTTGTTGAGTCCATGCTGACTACAGTAGACTGTTTCCCATTTTCCATTAACCCCATTTAACTTTATGTCATGGACCTCGTAAAAGAGACATACATATGTTAGCAGCACTCAGCCTAGAGCCGTTCTTTGTTTGCCCTTAGGATTGAGTTCAGCCAAGGAAAGAGGTTATCAAGAAACTGCTTTTGGCTCCAGTACTGGGTGGTTTGTCTCTTTTCAAATACTTTTTTATGAATTATGTTGAATATCTGGCCCTTACTGGGAGTACTATTTGTAGGTACAATATTTTATCCCACCAGATGGTTCCCAAATAACCGCAGAGAGACTGTTAATCATTATAAATGCTCTTTCAATGGATTAGGCTTGTTACTGGTTCCACCCTAGATTGTATACCCTTTTTTTCTTATCTAGGCTATGTCATGTGAATTATTAAATTTCTCAATATAACAAGGTCATGTCCTTCGTTCTGTAGCACCTCACAATACTGTGACTCCTTCCCTATTTCCCTAGAAGCCTCCTAGTATGTTTCTCTCAGCTAATTTTTCATGCCTAGGTATGAGCCATGACATTTATTTATTATTTCAGTCTATGAAATATATATTCACACTTTCTAAAGGGATATTGTTCACCACGGTCTTGAATTTTTCATTCCCACACCATTTTTATTGCATTTTATTTATAAGCCTACAAAAACATACATTTCCTTTCTTGCATCTATTTAAAAAGTTTCATGATGAAAATATGTTTATAAACATACTTGGATAATATTATTTTCTGTGTATGTTTAATTTAAAATATCTGTAATTATTCTTAATTATTTCATTTATAAAGAAGTGCATGCAAAATGTTATGCCACAGATTTAGAATTGATCTAGAGCTGCCTTAATATATAGGATAAAACTTAGAATATATCAACTTTAAAATTTGCTATGTACTCTCAAGAGATTATAAATATGATTCTACTTTATTTGGTAATGAATATAAGAAGGGAAGATACCTCTGACTAAGAACCTGTGAATGAATGAATTTCAAATGGCTTTGCAGTTAGATACTATGGTAAGTTTCATTGAAGGACCAATGTTTTAACTATATCCATACATTGTTATGTGTAGTTTGAACTCAGAATATAACAACATATAAAATATGCTTTTAATATTCCCCAAATTTTGTATCAATTGCTTTCTCTTAAAATGTCCACGAAAATCTTTTATCTTAGTCATGCTGACCCTCCCATTTGGTGATATGAAGTAAACACAGCAACAAAATTTCTAAGAATAAAATTCCACTTACTATAAATATTTAATTGAGATGAATAAAACCTGGTCTCTGGAAAAAATTGTTGGGTCCTTTTTCTCTCATGTATGGCCCAACATTTATTCTTCATGTTTGGTTTTCCACCCTTATAAGCCCTCACAAATTAATAGAATTCTATGTGCTGATTCCAGGTTATAATGGTCTTGGATTTTTCACCTCAATTTTTCTGTTTCCAAGATATCACCATCCTTGAGAAATCAAGACATAGCTGCTCTACAAATTCAAAAATTTCTGTTCTTGAAACTGTTACACATGAGCTCCTCTAGATTTTAAAATATCTCCAAGTGAACCTTGGGATATCAGCCCAGTGCTCTGATGTGGCTCTCTGTCTCTATCTCCATCTGTAGCCAGACGAAGGTTCTATTGTAATATTTAAGATAGTCATCAGTTTGACTATGGGACAAGGCCAATTCAGGCACCCTCTCCTCCACTGCCCAAAGTCCTATATCGGGACATCCCCATGAACACCTTGGAACCCCTCTTGGGGCAAGCTTTTTGCCAATCTCGAAATGGCTTCCTTAATTAAGATATCTGCTTTCCTGCTCCCAAATCTGTTCCTCCTCCATATCGACCATCCCACTCCCCCAAAACTCCCCAACCCTCCCCTTCTCCTTTCTCTCTCCCTGTCTCTACTTTCACTTGCCACACACCCACTCCCATACTCCCAACTTTTGCCTACAGATCTTGTCTGCTTCCAATTTCTAGGAGAATCTATATATGTTTTTCTTTGGATTCACCTTATTACTTAGCTTCTCTAGCATGACAAACTATAGGCTCATTGCCCTTTGTTTAAGGCTGGAATCCACTAATGTGTGAGTATATACCATATTCATATTTTTTGGGTCTGGGTTATTTCACTCAGGAGAGTGTTTTTTATTTCCATCCATTTGCTTTAAAATTCAAGATGTCTTTTTTTTCCACTGAGTAGTACTCTAATATGTATATGCCACACTCTCTTTATCTATTCTTCCATTGAGGGGCATATAGGTTGTTTCCAGGTTCTGGCTATTACAAATAATGCTACTATGAACATAGGTGAACAAAGACATTCAGAGTATGTTTGAGAATCTTTTGGGTATATTCCCAAGAGTGGTATTGATGGAACTTGATGTAGGTTGACTCCCACTTTTTTGAGAAACTGCCTCGCTGATTTCCAAAGTGGTTGTACAAGTTTGCATTCCCACCAGCAATGGATGAGTGTTCTTACTCCACATCCTCTTCAGCATAGGTTATCATTGGTGTTTTTGATTTTAGCCATTCTGACAGGTATAAGATGGTATCTCAAAGTTGTTTTGATTTGCATTTCCCTGATAGATAAGGAAGTTATATATGACCTTAATTATCTTTTGGCCATTTGAACTTCTTCTGTTGAGAATTCTCTGTTAAGTTCAGTACCATATTTTTTAATTGGGTTTCTTCGAAATAAAATGTCCATTTCCCTGAGTTCTTTATATATTTTGGAGATCAGCCCTTAGTCTGATGTAGGGTTGGTGAAGATCTTTCCCCATTCTGTAGGTTGCTTTTTTGTATTAATGACTGTATTCTTTGCTTTACAGAAGCTTCTCAGTTTCAGGAGGTCCCATTTATTCATTGTTTCTCTTAATGTCTGTGCTTCTGCAGTTATACATTGGAAGTGGTCTCCTGTGCCCATGTTTTGCAGACTACTTCCCACTTTTTCTTCTATCAGGTTCAGTGTGGTTAGATTGCTATTGAGGCCTTTGATCCGACTTGAGTTTTGTGCATGATGATGAATATGAAATCACTTTGAGTTTCTCTCCATTTAATTTGATGTTAGCTTTTGGCTTACTATAGTCAGGACCACGAGGGGTTGGTCCACTCACTGAGACAGTGTGCCTGATCTAATGGGAGCACATCAAATCCAGTTGGACTGGGACTAAATGTGCATGGGATCAAACTGCACCCTCTGAAAATGGCTGACAATTTGGGCATGATGTAGGAAGTCCTTTTGTATTTGTTTTTCTTTCATTGATTGAATAAAGAAACTGCCTTGGACCTTTGATAGGACAGCAATTGGATAGGTGGACTGGATAGAACAGAATGCTGGGAAGAAGGACAGACAGGCAGACACAATGGTTCTCCTGTCCAAGATGCCATGGTTCTCCTGCCCAAGATGGATACTAGTTAGACTCATGCTGGTAAGGCACTGTCAAGTGGTGATACACATTTATGTAGATGAGATAAACTAATATGTGAGAATTAGCCAATAAGAGGTTAAAAATAATGGGCCAGGTAGTGTTTAAATGATATAGTTTCTGTGTGATTATTTCAGGTGTAAGCTTGCAGGGCAGCTGGGATGAAAAGCAGGCACACTCCCTCCATCTACAGAGTGGAAACTAAAGGACCCACACTCTAAACAATAAGAGCCGAATTAGAAGCTAATGATAATGGGCCTGGGATTTGTCTCTAATGCATGCATTGACTTTTGGGGATCCTAGTATATTTGGATGCTTAACCTCCTATGCCTGAATGGTGTGGGGGGAGGGCCTTGGGCTGAACACTGGACAGTATACCCTGTCCTCTGTTAGGACTGAAAGGGATGGGGAAATGGGAGGGTAGTGGGACAAAGGGACAAAGCAGAAATTTTGAAAGTTATTATTTATAAAGTAATAAAAAAGTAACAAACAATAAAAAGTTAAAATATCTCCAAGCAATTGTATAGCAAAAAAATTACTAATTTTCTGCTATATTACAAATTGATTTACATCTATATTCCCATGTTATGCAACCCATGTTCACTCTTAATATTTTTCCATGCACTTATTCTTTAGTAAACAGCTGTGCTATTTTCAGCTTGCATTATCCTTAATTCTATACTGTCATACTCGAGCTTCACTTCTGAGCAGCATTAAGTCAGGGTTTTGACTATACTATTCCCAGTTGGGATTAAGATTAAGATAGAAATGTGCAAAAGAAATATTATAGATTTTGTAGGGCATCCTGTGAATACGTTTATCTGTTTCAAGTTTATCATTCATAGTTCTTATGTACCTCAATATAAATTTGCGTATGAGCCAAGATTTCCTTTCCATGGTACAAAGATCATAAAAGGAATTAATCTACACCTCTCTAAACAGGTAGTAACCACTCACTAGGTAAATATACTCTTTTGTCTAGAGACACTGTTCTGTAACAACACTTTAGGTCCAAGCATCCTAGCTTATACACTTGAAGCAGCAAGAGTAGGTCTGAATTCTCTGACCTTTAGACATGTTGAAAAGGATTCATATAAGTAAATGTGAACTCATGAATTCCAAGAAATAGAACAGAATGTTTAATTCTTGTGGTATATCAAAAATTCAGAAATCCCAGCATGCCTAATGGTAGAACTAATGATGCCTGAAACATATCAGTGTGAAATCATTGAAATGAACATTAGATATTTTTTTCAAGGATGTTTACCAAAATTGGCTACTAATGTTCCAGTAGGTGGATTAATACTGAATGACCGACAACTTGCTTAAATGAACTGAGTTGTCATTAAAGAGATAAAAGCATACAATCTTCGGATATAATAGTGATTTTTGAAATTGAGCAGTAGTTTTTAAATTGGTATGTGATGGATTTTTTCCCAAAATTTTTGTATATTAATATTGTAGAAGCAATTTTCAATGGTCCAAAGAGATACCAAAATGCCAACTGAGCAGGAACTATATGATCAAGGGATGTTGAAGATCTTGAGAATATTACGGAGACAGAAGCAAGCTCATGAGAAATCATGAACTCTATACCAACTACTATGAAGCCTGTATTCCACTGATCTAGACTAACTGTTTGTGGGAGATAGATGTGTAGCTTGGTCAATTTAAGAGGTTGGGAGGGGGACCAGGACTCATTTCTGGTACAAGATCTAATTTTTAGAGATAAATTCATATCTTTGGATGTCTAACTCATCTTGACATGGTAGGATTTGAACTGCTTCAGCTTTATTTGCCAAGTTATGTTGCCCCCCCCTCCATGGGTGGCCTATCCTTTGGGAGGAATTTTTGTGGATGTATTGTGGGGAGGAAAACATGTGGAAGAAAAATCTTGGGAGAACTTTATTTAGAATGTAAAATGAAGGTAAAGTAAATAAAAAGAAAGAAATTACTTAAATTCATCTTATCACTGATCCATAAATATTATCTCATTTAAATTCATAACTAACATTTAAAAAGAGACGAGCAGAGAAACTGGCACATGAATATTTATAAACAAAGAGCAGTTCATCTGGAGCATTTTCTGTCTGAACTTTCTTTACTAAACAACTGCATTGTTCTTTTATTAGATGAGACAAACGTTAAACTACAATATTCATTGTAATTTAACACTGCTCACAGTTGCTTGGCATTTGTAGCTGGCTCCTCACCTTTGGGCTCCTCAGAGACTAGCTTCATGGTTGAGGTCTCAGGGAGCCATGATTATCACTGCACCTATGGGACATTATTGGGTCCATTCTTACACTGAGTAGCATACAGCTCATTGTTAATAAACCTTATAAAGTATTTGGATGGAAGACAACTTAAGGGAGTTATGCTCTTGGTAGTCACCAGCACCCAGCTCATAAAACATTTCTTAAAGGGCCATTCCACTGTTTCACACTAGCATTGTTCCTAGCTGAACAGAGTCACTATTCAGAATAGACATTTGATTCAATTTTTTGATTGCTTAGAAACTTTTAGATATATATTTTAATTTGTCTTATACTATTTAGTTTCCCACATCAGAATATCATTAGAAGGCAGAGTTTTGTTTCCCACTAGACAGTTCCTGAGTAACCACAGAGAAAATTATTATTCATTCTAAACACTCAGGAAATAGCTCAGGTTATTACTAACTTACATGTAAATATTTAAATTAATTATATTTCTTATATGTGCTCTGCCATGTGGATTACATCCACGTTTCACAGCTTTTCATGATACTGATAATTCTCCAATTTCCCTAACTACTTTTTGTCTGTTTTTCAGCTGAAACTTATCCTACTTAAAAAATATGCAGTCACAATATTTCTTAAATCAATCCAAATGACATGTACTTCACACAATATAAAGGAGTATTCTGTACCCTGTTCTTGATTAGTAGGTACCCACACCCTACTTATTACATTTAATTTATGTGCTGATGTAGAAATAAATTTTGATTTTTGCTTTCTGCTTGAGAAATTTTAGGATTACCTTTATTCATAATAGTGTTGGTATGTATTACTTTATATGTAATTTTAGTATAAGATATCTATGTTTATTTCTTACAATTCTCACTTACTCAGTAGTGATTTCACCATCAATGATCATGTCTACAAACTGAAGAACAACCACATGAACTTGGAATTTAAACCTGCCCAGCTAATGCTTAATATCTTACCACATACTGGACTTTGATCTACACCTGCCTTAAAATATGGAATTAATAAACACACCCAATTTTTAGTCATGCTGCTCCTCCCAATCTGTAACATGAAGTAAGCATATAAAGCAAATAATACAATTTCAAAAAGTTAAACCACTGTGACTTTAATTGTTTCCAATTAGATAAAGAAAACCTAGTAAAAAGAAATATTCCAGTACTCAATTTCTCTTCATGACTTGCAATTATTCAAGAGTCAAATAACATTTAAATAACACTAAGTTAAATGTAAATGTAATTTTTTGCTTGGTTATATATGATTTACCTGATTTCTTAAAAAGACACACCACTAACACAGGCAATTTCATTATTAATTTATTTTATTTCATTTCAACATAACATAGTTGCATTTGTATTTTATATTTTTTTTGGTCTCACTATATCTTGCCTTTGCTAGATAGTCTTCCAGAGAATGGGTTCCCTAAAATTAGAACATGCAGGATGAATCAATCCCGGTCCCACTGCCCCTGGTCCCAAATTCTGCCCCAATCCTACAAATCTCCCTCACATTCAGAGTGCCTAGTTTGTTAGTATGCTAGTTTCCTCATTGTCAGGCCAGAGTTTCTAGGCTATCATTAGTTCAGGTAAGCTGTTTCAGTGGGTTTTCCCATTATGACCTTGATCTCTTGCTTGTATTATTACTACTCCCATTCTTTAACTGGACGTTGGGATCTCAGCCATATTATCAACTGTGGATCTCTACATCTGCTTCCACAATTAACAGGATTTAGGTTCTATGATGACATTTAAGATAGTCATCAGTCTGAAAACAAGGAAAGGACTGTTCAAGTACCCTTTCCACTATTACATAGCGTCTTAGTTGTGGCTATGACGCTTGTGAATTCCTCCAATTCTAAAGTTTAGCTCTTCCTATAATATTTCTGTCAATGAACAGAACTTTTTCTTTTCTCTCTGTCTCCATCACCGATCTTTACAATTCTGTTCCTTTCAGTTCTTTCCTCTCCATTTCTCCCTTATCCTCACTTTCAGCATTCCCTTTTCACCTTACCCATCTTTTTCCATTTTTTCATCATAGTTATCGTTTTGCTCTTCCCAGGGTTATCAATTTTTAACTAACGTTCACCTTATGACTTGGATTCTCTGTGGTACTGGACTATAGGTTCCCTAACTATGCTTTATAATGTTTGTTCACCTATGATTTGGTTCAAACCATCCTCAGGATTCTGGTCTAAGTTTCCTCACTTAAGATGAATTTTTATAGAATCGTTCATTTGCCTGAAAATTTCAATATGTCTTTGTTTTTTTCTGCTGAGTAGTTCTCCATAGTGTTTTTGTTCCCACAGTATTTTTATCTACTTTTGGTCAAAGGGCATGGATTTTCTTCCATGTTGTTCTTATTACATAAAATGCTTAAGGATTATAGAGGAAGAACACAGACATTTGTGTATTTCTGGTCATTATTATCTACAATTAAGGAAAGATAATTTGACATTGTTTTTACAGAGTATCATATCATATTTGGTGAGTAAGAATAATACAATGATCTTTAGAGTGGTTAACTGTGTGGTCTGTGATTTATACTCATCTTAATTTTTATGCTTCATGGTTACATATAACATATACAGTCATATAGCAGTCTCAATCAGGAATATTCTCATCTGGAAAAAGTAAACCTGCAATTCATTTTTTAAATGCTGATTTTCTAATGAAGGCATGCTGGTATTAATCCATTTCAGGACATTAGAGACATTTGGAAAGAGAAAGTTTTCTGACTATTCATGGCCAGTTAGGGTAGAATAGCACAATTCAGTCCCAGGAGGAAACCTATCTCAATTACGCGTGTTTGAATAAATATATGCATAAAACCACTCTTTGATTAATATGTAAGCACTATTGCCCTAATCAAAATTAAAGAACTGAAACTAAATACATAATTCTTGTAGTATATCCAGTACTCAAAAACACGATATGCATAGAGGAAAGACAATGAAGTCAAACCCTTATTAGAACAGGTATTTGTAGTACTGAGCTAATTGAGTAAGAAATTTAGAATTATTATCAGCATAGTTTGCCAGGTAGGGACATCATGTACCAATACATGGTTTCTAGTTAATGTTCCTACAACCTCCTTAAATATATTTTATATATATTAAAGATAGAAAAATTTCTTTAGATTTAATAATGATTATGAAATCTTGAGAGAAATTCTCGTATTTGAAATATATTGGATTTTAAAACAAATACATATAAATTTATTAAGAGACTATTTCATACATACTATATATATTAATTACATATGATAAGAAATATTATGTAAGTTGCCTCTTGTAAAGGTGGGGGTGAATATATCTATAATGACTGTAATGAGTCAAACATAAATGTTAAGAATATAAATATATTTAATTTTTTTCCCAAAATTGAAATAACTTGAATTCACTTTTTTATCATTAAGACACAGCGGAATACGTTATTACAGTCGGGTCCATTTTCAAGGGAACTTTAAATCAACATTTCTTCCTACAGTCCATCCATCTCCTTATACAACATTCTAATGGACTTAAATATATTATGTATTGCAATGTAACTACATGAATCATTGTATTCATACCTTATATTAAGTTATAATACATATTACATGTATTATACATAACACGATTAAATATAATTCAACAGCATAAACAAACACACATAAAAACAGACAAAAACAGATCATAGGGAATCAAAGCCAGATGGACTTGATATTGCAAAGTCGCAATTACAAACCAAAGATATAAATGGAGGCTTTCATGTATACAGCTGAAATCTAGGAAAAAGCACCTGCATTGTTGCTGTGGCAACCAGTCATAATGAGCCAGATTTGTCGGTTGTTAACTGGAGGCAAATCAAAGAGAAAATACATTTTATCCTGTGTTTCCCTTTAAATGGCTCTGCTTCTTTTAACTATGCATAGGGAGGAGGGAGACACAGATGACACATCAGCTCTGAATGAGATCACCATGTTAAATGCAGTTCTGTGCTTTCCAGTCCTTCGTTTGAAAGCCCTCTTCTTATTGGTTCCTAGATGACATAAAAAGGTCTGCACTGAGGGATTTTGCCAGCCAGGCTCCTGGCTGAAGTCCAGCTTTTACCTGGACTTTAGTCAGGTGATTGGCTATGAACAAACTCAGAGAACAAAATCTGTTGCTGAGACCTACAGGAGACAGAAGCAATAGATACCTCATAAAAGCAAAGAATTTCTGAGATTCTCCCTTCTTCTGACACGAACCACCTGATCCTGTTTGCAGTGCAGGGATTGGGCTTCAATGTATGAAGACACTGCTTGAGCCTTAATATCTGTGATTTCTTGATTAGCCTTTGATCATGCATTTCCTGTAATCAAATTTTACTTTGGGAGTCAATACCTGGCAGGAACTGGAAATGTACTGAACGCATGCGCCATTGGAAGACCCACTATAATAATTGCTATGTTATAGAATAGCGTCAGGCATCCCTGATTCAGAAAATCTCAAGTGGCAGTTTCCACAATCAGTGTGTTTAGGGAACATGCCACAACATTTCTGAATGTGATACCTGTAAGCTGCAATTGTCAGCGAAAAATAATAACCAGCAATCTGCAGCTAGAAATGTTGGATTTCAGGAAGATAGGCAGGATACAGACCCAAGAAGTGGGACATATGACCATCTCCTGATTACCTCGCATTGGTTTCCCCTATGATGATTGGATTCTGGTCTGAGGTAAACTGCATTTTTTTCCTCTCATCTACTCTCACTTTCATATTTTCTACCTGACAGTATTGTAAGATTTCTGCATATTCATTGCCAGCTAGGCAAGAATAGCACCTATTGCTGTCAAAGGAGAAATCTAATCTCAGATATTCTGGCTCCAATAAACATCTGCATGAAACCAGCATTTGATTAATGTAAAAAAATCCACTTCTCCAATGAAATTTCAAAAACTGAAACTAAACGCATTGTTCATCCAGTGCTCAGAAATCCTAGTATGCCTAACAGCGGGACAAATGAAGCTAAATCCTTATTTAAGGGGCTATTTAACGAATTTAACTAATTGAAAAGAAAAGTTACAGTTATTTTCAGAGTGGCTGGCCATGAAATGGGCTATGTTACAATGGATGGCTTGAAATTGGTGGATATCAAACTTCCTTAAATTAATTCTCTTACTAGATTAAATATTTATATATATAAATATGCATATGTGTGTGTTTCAGTTTTAAATGTTATTATGATTCTAATATTTTAATCTACTTGTTTTTTAAATAAATGATTACGAATTATTATTTAGACAATATTTATGTATATAGATTGCATGTAAGAAACCAAATTATGAAGTCAGCTTCATGCAAAGGCAAATGTGGAAATAACTATAAGCATTAAAACAAGCAAAGACAAATGTTAACAATTTAAAAATATTTAATTATTTCCAGAAATCAATTAAACTGAATTCATATCTTTATCATTAAGACACTATGGGCGACTATATTACAGTTGGGTCTATAAGGGTGAGGGTTTCAGATATACATTTCATTCTACAATCCACCCACTTCCTTGTACAGCACTCTAATCAACTTAAATATATTTTGTACTATAATTAAACAATATGAAAAATTATACTTGCATTTCTTATTTGTATAAAATATGAAATATTTTATTATATGTAACAAATATAATTATAATTTGACTGCAATAAAAAGAAACACATGTAAAAACAGAAAAAAATCAAAAAGAATCAGAAGCCAGATACACTGGGCAGGACAGATTCACAATCAAAAATCTCCTGACAGGAAAGGAGCTTTCCATGTATATAGGTAGATTCAAGGCAAAAGCTGCTGTCACCTCGCTCAACCTGTCACATTTTGCCAAGTTTTATCTGCTGTAAACTGTAAGCAAAATGTATGGTAAATTACATTTCATCCTGTGTTCCCCTGTCAATTGCTCGGCTTCTTTTCACAATACACGCTAAGGAGGGAGACACAGATGACACATCAGTTATGGATGAGATCATCAAGTTAAATTCAGTCCTGTGCTTTCCGGTCCTTGATTAGAGATCTCTCTTCTTATTGGTTCCTACAAGGCATAAAGAGGTCTGCACTGAGGGATTTTGCCAGTGGGGCTTTGACTAAAGTCCTGCTAAAAGCTGGACTTTAGTCAAGGCCTCCTGGTAAAGAACAACAGAGATGAAAATGTGCCCCAGAGACCTGCAGGATACAGAAGCCATAGGAAACACAAGGAATTTGTGAGAAGAGTCAACCATTTCTGTTTGCAGTGCAGGAAATGTGCTCTAGTCTGAAGCCACTGATTCAGCCGTAAAATCTGTGATGCCTAGGTTCGTTTTAGGTTATGTATTTTCTGAAAAGATGATTTTCTTAGAAAGTCTATACATGACAATACTGGGATGTACTGATCTTAGGCGCCATTGGAGGCCTCAGTAAGATAATTGCTATGTTGGCAAATAGCCTCAGGCACCTGGGAACGTGAAAATTTCAAGTGTAAGATTCCCCAATGAGTGTTTAGGAACTATGACATGGAATTTCTGAATGCGATACCAGTAAGCTGCAATCGGCAGCACAGTATCACAATCAGCCACCCGCAGGGAGGAATGGAAAATTTCAGGAGACATGCAGGATACAGACTCAAGAAGTCCGATATGTTCACCTCCTACTTTCCTCACAATGATTTCCCTTTTTGATATTTGGATTCTGGTCCTAGGGAAACTACATTATTTCCTGCCATCTACTTTCACTTTCATATTTTTCTGTCGGAGCAAACATTGAGATGGGAGGGAGAAATGAGTCAGCAGCTCTGGTGCAGATCTCCATGGTTACCACAGGCTTTGTTCCTATTGGTGGAATTGAGATCATTCTGCTCATTGTTCGGGGGAAATTTGAATTCACACAGTCCTTCAGTCAGAGGCAAGGAGAGCTTATAATATCGTCAGCATAGTGGGTCATTCCTAGTCAGGGTCTGGCTATATGCCAGCTCCAGCTGCAAATATTTATAACTGAAATCTGAATGTACATTGGTCCAGACATGGCAGACTGCTCTTGACAAGTATATGAGATAAATCCCAGGGTAATTATCAATCAGGTACTGGCCCATTCCCAGTATTACAGTTTGGTGTCACCTGTTATGGTTTGTGAATCCTGTCCATCCCTGTTTCTGAAACCTCGACTTCTCTTTAATCTTGTGGCACTATTATCTCTGTCTTGAACACTGGTATTTCCAAAAAATTAATTCGCTTAAGGTTTTAGTATATGACAGCGTCAAGGGAGTCATACCCTTTCCTCTTTTCTCTGAGTTTCATTGTGAATATTGGTATGGCATAGCATTTTTTTTCATGAAAGAGAATCATTG
This sequence comes from Myodes glareolus, assembly GCF_982192425.1. NCBI lineage: Eukaryota > Metazoa > Chordata > Mammalia > Rodentia > Cricetidae > Myodes > Myodes glareolus. The sequence continues at coordinate 37,886,211 of NC_142049.1, forward strand.
AAAATATTATACAGTAACATATGAAAGCACTATGCTACCTATCAGTAAAGACTCTGAATTAGAATAAGGTATTCAAGAGGAAAATTACTTCTTATCATTCTATTGCTTTTAAGATTCTCACAGTCTCAAATTCGCTGTTTTGATTGACATTCTGTATTTGCTTATAAATACTCTTGGACATGATTCTCACTCTTTGCCCATTCCTAGTTAGGAAATCAGAAAGCATGATCATTTTGGAAATCCAGGGTTTATTGATGATGGCAGCGAGGTATTATATACTTTCCTTGAAAATGATTAATACAGTACATTCCTTTTTATTGTATGTCTTGTGTTTTATGCTTTAAAACAGTGATGCACTTATCTTGTATGTTCATCTCAGACTCTAAATGCGTATGTCTGCTAGCAATTTTGAGACTGGAAAACTTTGGTACTTTGGAATCAAAAGCCTCCATTTCAATCTGTTACAATATGTCTGCCATCTTTAAAATATGCATGTACGAGACTTTCAGGTAGATTTTAAAGACTTGAAACACCATAATATAGGACCACGCAGGCTCTTATTTTTTATAGAAAGAGCTTCCCTTCACATTATCATGCTGTTTTCCACCTAGGGACAAAGGAAAATCTTTTATGAGGGTCAAATGATGCTCAGATATATGAACATATCAATATTTTAGTAGAGTTTGAGAGAATAAAATGTACTATTTTAATGTAAGTCTGTCATCATCGTAGACTTAGATTCCTAGCCATTAAAGCTGGTTGAGTTACACCTTCCATCATATAGTCTTAATAACAATATTTACTTGATTTCTTGATATTTTCACCATTATGACAATGATATATCTGAAGACTTCTTACTCTTTTCTTTTTTCAGGTATGCAGCTAATGAGAGTGCAGAATATTGGTCATGCTAATATCAGGATTAATCTTCAATTAGAGCACAAGTAGTAATACCATTTAATTTCCTAATAATATCTGAAGTATTGACATTCTATGATGATGAAAGTATGTAGGAACATCCAAAACATGTTCTTTCCACCACTTTGGCAGTTGTAAGCATATTTCTGAAATGGTTTGTGAATCTCTAGTTTTGACTTATAGTCATTACTTTGGCCAAGAAACAAATGTAACAACACCACTACTTGAACCTGAGTGAGAAAATGCGCATAGTATAAGGAGTTCAGTTTTACAATGTCTCTCCTAATATACTATGAAGCACCTTAATTACTTTCTAACATTTATATAATTTTGTGTATATCTACATGTTTGAAATTGAATATGCCTAATTATATGCATGCATGTGTATACTTTCTTCACATGATTTACAATTTCATACATGAGTACTCTATGTTATTTCATGCTCATTCTTCCTCCTTTCAAACAAAGTTTATATTAAAAGTATAAAAATAAATCCTACCTCATAATAAAATAATTATATTTCATTGTGTAATACAATTATATACATGGTTATTCCTACTGAATAAAAACTGTTGTGATTTTGTATAACCAATTTAGCATTGATCTTTTCTAATTTAAATGCCTTTCAATATAACTACACAGAAAAAGTTATCCTTTCATTTTTAGGCTCCAATATTTTTCAGTGACTTTTTTGCTAAGAGTGTTACTTTTAAAGTCTTTTATACCTCTTTTGACTCCTCGGTTTGAGATATTATTATGCTAAGCCATTTTCATTGTTTTATTTGTTTTATTTAATTTTAATTGGCATTTAAGATTAAGATTTCCAAAATTTGCTCTCGAATACCTTCACTTTATGTGTTTTAATTTTTTTATTTTTCCATTTGAAAATATACACTTCCCCCCTCTTCCCAATCTCTTCCCACTCCCCAACTCACCCTTCTTCCTCCCCTTCCCTGCTTGTGTGGGGGCAAGGAACCCTGCCCAATGGGTAGTCCAAGGCCCTCCCCTCTACATGGAGGCCAAGAAGCTGTGCATCCAAATAGACTAGAGTCTCAAAAAGCCAGAACGTGCACTAAAAACAAGTCCCAGTGCATTTATCAATGGCTTCTCATTCAGCCCCCATTGTCAGCCACAGAGAATCCAATTTGATCCCATGCTCATTAGGTCACAGTCCAGATGGATTTGGTTAGCCCCCATTAGAACAGGCACACTGCCTCTGTTGGTGGAGCTCATGGTCCTTACTTCCTTGCTCATCTTCTCCTTCCTGCCCTTCAACTGGACCTTGGGAGCTCAGTCCATTGCTCTGATGAGGGTCTCTGTCTCTATCTCCTTCTGACGAAAGAAGAAGTTTATATGGTGATATTCGAGATAATCATCAGTGTGATAGTGGGGCAAGGACACTTCAGGCACCCTCTCCTTTGCTCACCAAGGACCTAGCTGGGGACATCCCCATGGACACCTGGGATCCCCACTTGAGTCAAGTCTCTTGACAACCCTAAAATGGCTCCCTTAATGTAGATATATTCTTTCCTCCTCCTATATCCACCATTCTTCCATCTCCACCCACCCACTCCTCCAAGCTCTTTCCAGTCTTTCCCTTCTTCCTTTTCTCTCCCTGTCTCCCCTTTCAGACATCCACTCCCACTCTTACCACCACCCCCATGCTCCCAACTTTTATCTGTTTTAATTTTTTTTCAGGATTTTGTAGCCAATGCTTTTTGTGGGTCTATGGATAATATATTTAGGGCAGAGTTAGAAATTATATTCCTTCAGAAAAGTTGCAGATGAAGTTTCTGATTGTGTTATCACTATCTCGCTAACATTACAGAGTAGGTTCGATCATGACTTCTTTTTAAGCCAGTCTTTTGTAGGAGGCTTGTAGCACCTCCTTCTCAGAGCTGTTTCCTGATACAACAATAGCCATAAGAAAAGCACACCATTTTGAAATGCAGGCATCCTGAGCAGGGTTTCTAGAGTGACCTTTCGCTCAATCAATTCATGCTGCCCCTCCCACTCTATGACATGAAATAAACAAAACAACACAATTTCAAAGAGTAAAATTCCTCTGACTGTAAATACTTAACAGAGAAAAAGAAAATCAGGTAACTGGAAAAATTATATCAGACCCACCTCTCACTCTGGACTCTGCTCCTCTACAGTATTTTCTCAGTATGAAGGAGGTTTCTCATGGACTCCAGAAACTTGGCATAATAACTTGGCATAACACCAGGCACCTCTCCCTATATTTAGGCAGATAAAATCAATCCTGCATGAGGTACAGGATTCTATGGAACATCCAAAGACACAGGTACAAATCATTCTCTCACTGTCGACTGTCCCAAAATTAGACCAAGCCTCACAAATATCACAGATAAGCAGAGGATTTGGTGGATCCCATGAAGCCACCGTGGTTTTATATCTCATATTAATTTATGAAAGTCATTCCAAGTTTGTCATCTTTTTCTCATGATTTCTGATTTCTTACGCTTAATTTTTTCTGGGTATAACATGTATCCCAAATATTCAAAACACGGATTTTTTCCCTTTCCCTGTGGCCATTACTAAACCTGCAGAGACAGGATTCAGCTGACGCTGACAATATATTTCAAACATACTTCATTTATGAGGAAAGGCAAGTCATCATTCTTTAATGGATAATATAAACTTGTTTAAATTGATCTCTAACAATTTTTTGTAGCCTGAGAAACATACTTCTGGCATAAGGTAACATATTTGCCATACCCTGAGACAAGATATTCTAATGATGTCTTCTAATTGGGTTTTTGAAATGAACTGATGAAACACTAAATGCAAATATTTGACAATTTTGGGGAATCCAGGGAAAGGTTAAAAATAATATTTTATGTCTAAAACAATATTATAGGTATCTTTTGTTATGGATGATTGAGAAGGCAATGGAAGCATTAATTACTCTAATTATCTCTTCTTGAATTTTATATCAATCTCCAATTTACTGATTTCATTGTTAGAGATAACATCTATAACATCTTTTTCCTGTGAAGAAGATGTCACTGGCTGCATGAGAGTCCAATAACTGCAGATACTCAAGAGTAATCAGAAAATATTTACCTTTCTTTCTAAATGGTCTCAAAGCAAACTTACACTGCAGTAGTATTGTGATTGACTAGCTATCCATCTCCCAAATGTCCAGCTTCTGTATCTCCAGTTAATCGGTTTGATTAGTATGTCATCGTGAAACAGCTCATCATGACCTTGATTAAATTTATATATGTTTTCAGTCTGCTTTCCAGGAGATAGAAGGTTATTCCAGGCATTCTCTCCAGTTGAAATAACTTGGGCATATGCTGCTATTTCAAAATTTAATAGAAGATTTCTATTTCTATGAAGTCCCTCACCAGTAAGCATATAAAAAAAGAAGAGAATTTATTCGGTCAGATTTCTTTAATCTGCGAACCAACATTTTTTCTCCCTTTGAAGCAAGCTAGGTCCATATTGCTTTTAATTCTTTGAGTTGTTCAAATGGGCTCGGGACACGTAAGTTATTATTTTTCCTGCACATATCTTTGCTCTATTTCTAATAACATTTGTTCTTTCTCTCCTCCGTTGGTACCTTATTTGAAAGTAGCTTGCTAGAGAGATACACAACAAATTCTGAGTTGTTACACTACTCCAGGAGGTCTCTGCACTATTGCATGACTCTAAACCAGCCCTTTGGTAGGAAGAGGAGTGTTTTCCTGATGAGATTTACAGACCTTCCTAATTCTGTAAAAGTGATATTGCTAAATCTCTTAAGGTTTATGCTCCTGCTTAATTCTCCACCATTTCCTACTTCTCAGTATTCCTTACCAATAACAAAGGACTTGAGAGCTCCTTATTCTTTTACTTAGCGGCTTCTTCCTATAGCTGTCTAAGCACAGGCTGATCATAAGCAAACAGTACTATAAATGTTTCCTCATCTAACAGCTCTTCTGGTGCATAACAGTGTTCTGTATCACTTCTGATCATTGCAAAGGGAACTACTTTTTACCTATCATGGTGCAAATCCAAACTCACCCTTAAGAGCTGCCACTAATTATAGAATACTTTGTGCTGATTCCAGGTTATAATGGTCTTGGATTTTCACCTCAATTTTTCTTTTTCCAAAATCCTTGGGAAATCAAAGGCAGAACTGGTCTACAAATTCTAAAAATTTCTCTTCTTGAAACTGTTACACATGTGCTGCTCTAGCTTTTAAAATATCTCTAAGTGGATTTGGGGAGCTCAGTCCAGGGTTCCAATGTGGGTCTCTGTCTCTATCTCCATCTGTAGCTGGACAAGGTTCTATGGTGATATTCAAGATAATCATCAGTCTAACTATGGACAAGGCCAGTTTAGGCACCCTCTCCTTTACTGTCCAGGGTTCTAGTTTGGGACATCACCATGGACACCTGGGAACTCCTCTAGAGCCTAGCCTCTTGCCAACCCCAAAATGGCTCACTTGATTAAGATATCTTCTTGTCAGCTCCCATATCAGTCCTTCCTACATCTCAGTCATTGCACTTTTCCAAGCATTCCCCAGCCCTCCATTCTCCCTTCCATCCTCTTCCCGCTATCCCCCACTCCCATGCTCCCAATTATTGCCTTACAATCTTGTCTGCTACCTATTTCCAGGAGGATCAATATGTGTTTTTCTTTGGGTTTATCTTATTAGTTTCTGAAGGATTATGAATTATAAGCCCAATGTCCTTGGTTATGGCTAGAATCCACTTATGAGTACTTACAATATTCATATTTTTGGGTCTGGATTATCTCACTCGGGATAGTGTTGTCTATTTGCAAGCATCTGCATGTAATTCAACATGTCATTTTTTTTTTCCGCTGAGTAGTCCTCTAATGTGTAGGTGTGCCACATTTTCTTTTTCAATTCTTGCATTAAGGGTCATATCTAGGTTGTTTCCAGATTTTGGCTATCACAAATCATGCTGCTATAAAAATAGTTGAATAAATGCTTTTGTTGTATGATTGGGCATCTCTTTGATATATTCTCAAGAGTAGTATTACTGGATCCTGGGGTAGGTTGATTCCCAATGTTCTGAGAAACTGCCACACTGATTTCCAAAATGTTGCACAAGTAAGCATTCCCATCAGCAATGGTTAAGTGTTCCCCCATATTCCAAATATGCTATCATTGGTGTTTTTGATTTCATCCATTCTGACAGGTGTAAGATGGTATCTCAACGTTGTTTTGATTTGCTTTTCCCTGATTGCTAAGGAAGTTGAATATGACTATAAGTATCTTTTTGCCATTTGAAATTCTGTTGAGAATTCTCTGTTCAGTTCATTACCACATTTTTTAATTGAGTTATTTAGAAGTTTTATGTCTAGTGTCCTGAGTAAATTATATATTTTGGAAAACAGTCCTTTGTCTGATGTTGGGTTGGTGAAGATTTTTCTCCATTCATTAGCCTGCCTTTTTGTCTAACTGACTGTGTCCTATGCTTTACAGAAGCTTCTCAGCTTGTATTATTTTGTATTATTTTAGCTTCTTTGTCAAATATCATGTGTTCATGGGTTTTTGGATTAATATCCAGGTTTTTAGTTCTAATCCATTGGACACCATCTCTGTTTTCATGTCAATAACAAGCTGGATTCATTACTTTAGCTCTTTAATAGCATTTGATGTTAGGGATGGTAATGCCACCGGAAGTTCCTTTACTGTATAGTATTATTTTGCCTATCCTGGGCTTTTGTT